>NC_091791.1:143773106-144076136 GCF_041296235.1 Equus asinus | reverse complement strand
GAAATCGTTCTGATTTTCCCCTTTTTAATATTGATTTTAAAGTCCTAGTGACGGTTTGATGTTCTATACAAGACTCTTTATCAGATGAATGCACTTTACGGATTGAAGGGTTCCTTCTCGTAATGAATCTGCAGCATTCTTACTGTTTTCACTTTCAGTGACACAGGATTTCAACAACAGATTTCTGTGCTTCCTTTCTATACCCAATGGCTGACTATAATATAAATTAAAACAGAGCTTCCCTAGCTGTATGCCATGGCACATACTGGCCCGTGAATAGTTGATATGAGGCGTGAGAGAAATTGAAACCCTCAACCCAGTGTGTGTACAAAGACAATCATTTTCTGTGTTTATACTTTGACGTGAAAAAGGATGGGAAACATTGAATTAAGTAAAACTTGTCTAGGAACACAAATAATTTAAAAGCTAGGTCCAAACCATTAATTACAGAGTTTGGAAAACAATACTTATAACTAAGAAATAAACCTCCTGGTGATGCAGTCACACTGATTGCACAAACTCTCGTCATGAGCACCCGGAAGCTCCCAAACTGTTCCATTTTAAAGGGAAATTTTAAAAAATAATATATTTTTAAGTAGAAATAGCAAAGGGCTACCTAATCTAACAATGTGAGCTTACTAATCGCCTCCCAAACCACAGGGGCTCTTAACTCACCAGTAAGGAAACACCGACAAACCTGTAAATTGCGGCTGACAAAGGATGGGTATGTCTTTTCAATGTTTGATCCCTAGTCACTAGCACACTGCCCGCCACACACATGACGTTCAATAAATATTTCTTAAGTGACTGTATTTCATCTTGAAAATGGAGCAATAGTTCACCAGAAACTGGAAGAAACTTTAAGAATGTGGAGTTAAACTCTTATTTTGCTTATGAGGAAGTAGAGAAAAGGTGATGAGACTTTCCTACAACCAGAGAGTCTTCTTGTTCTGGTAGAACTAGATTCTGAGGAAAGTTACCTCTCCTGCTCCCCTCTTTGTGTTCCCTCCAAATGGATGGAAATATAAGGTTTCTGATTCTAGGATGATTATTAGGTCATATCCAGCACACCAACATCTCCATTAAGTTAATTCAACATATACTTTATTATGAAGAAAAGAGGCAAGAAACTAGAATAGAGTCAGACAGATTTTTGTCTTTTTCCTCCCTTAACAGCTAGCAAATATTCTTTGAACTTCAGCTTTCTCGTGACAGAATGGGAAAGATAATTACCTTGGAAAACTGATGTGAGGACAGGTGATTCTTCACAGAAAATGCGCATAATTCCTTGTTCATAATTGGTACTCAGTAACTGTTTCTTGAATGAATGAATGAATGAGGCAATGAATTACTATAATTTTATACTAGGGGCAGAGAATGTGACTATCACTTTCTAGCAATACCTTTCTCGGTGTGAGATTTCTTTCCTTACTTTTGCAATACGGTAACTACAATTTCTTTTCTCAAAAATATTGTGGGCATATACTAGATTATTTGGCCATGAAAATGTAAAATTTGTTAATATTACTTCTAAAATCTATGATGATCTTTTAATCAATGACTCCAGGTCAAACTAGGGCTGTAAGATTTAGCAAATAAAAATACAAGATGTCTAGATAAATTTGAATTTCAGATAAACAACAAATAATTTTTTTAGCATAAGTATGTTCTAAGAAATATTTGGGACAAGTTTACACTAAAAAGAAAACACTGCCTATTGCATGGGACACGCTTATAAAAAATTATTTATTGTTTATCTGAAATCCAAATTTAACTGGGTATCCTAGGGCCACTGTCAACCCTAGGCTACAGCCAAATGGGAGCCCTGGAACTCAGTATCACTCCCCTCCCTCCTTCTACAGATGAAGGAACAAGACCCAGGAAAGTTACTTGGCCAGAGTAACCCAGGCAGAGAGTAGCTGAGCAAGAACCAGAAGCAGGTCTACTTTCAACCTGCTTAGAACTCTCCCCCTGCACACCATGACAAAGATGACCCAGACTTCCCTACCTGAAAATTTTAGTGATCTGCTAAGCAAAATTCTTCATTATTTTGGTGCCTCTTAAAAAAAATTTTTTTTTTTTGGAGGAAGATTAGCCCTGAGCTAACTGCTGCCAATCCTCCTCTTTTTTGCTGAGGAAGATTAGCCCTGAGCCAACATCCATGCCCATCTTCCTCTACTTTATATGTGGGACGCCTACCACAGCATGGCGTGACAAGCGGTGGCATGTCGAACCCAGGATCTGAACCTGCGAACCCCAGGCCACCGAAGCGGAACATGCGCACCTAACTGCTGTGCCACCAGGCTGGCCCCCAAAATATTTTTTAAAGTCAAGCAAAACAACAACAATAAAATCTCTTATATTCAGGTTCTAATGTGGCCTCCACTGACTTTAAAAGCTGGGCTAGCACTTCCTGGTCCTTTCCTCATAAATACGATACCTGGCAAGCACAAAACAACACACATTACAGACCCATCCTCCTTCTCACCTTCATCTTCTTCCTTGTAACAATTTGTTTTGATCACTCTGACTCGTCTGAGGCTAGTAGAATAATGAGTGTGACGCAAATACGGTTTTGTGGTAGGTGCGGACTGAACACTGGAATTGTTTACCTCAACATAAATACCTTTCTTCAGGGACAAGCCCAGACACTGAGTCTTTGCCTTCCTAGCCTCAAAGACAGAGACAAATCTTGAACCCCTCGACTGAGGACAGCCAATCAAAAAATACAAAGAACAAAGTTCTCGGTCACCATGCATGAATTCTGAGAGTAACCTCCTGACTAAAGGAAACATCTGTGAGGAAAGTAAAAATAACGTAGCAGAAGCTTTGAGATAAAACAGATCTGGGCTTGAATTTCAGATCTGCCACTTCCAGTCCTATGATCTCTCTGATCCATCTTTTAAGTGGAGAGGAATCCTACCTACTTTCTTCAAACCTCATACATTGGCACCATGGGGGATACAAATGAATTACTTCATCATTCTTTCCTTCACAAAAGATAACCTGGTCATCTTGAGCCCAGAGGGAGTTTTGTTTCTAAATTTAGACTTTAGGTTAAAAAAGGTTGGAGTGCTAAAAGTAATCAAATTGTACACTTTAAATGGGTGTTATATATTGTATGTAAATTATACCTTAATAAAGCTGAAAAAAATAGATTGGAGATTAGAGTAAAGCAATTTGGTCAATGTCACACAGCTAGCTAGTAAGTCGCAATAAACTGGAAGAGGATAAAGTAGGGCTTCATGAAAGAACAGGAGAAGTTAAGCTGTAGAGAAAGTATCTGGGTAGCAGGGTAGGCCAGAGTCGGAGGTATCTGATCCACAAGGGACTATGAAGCACGCAGCCTCAGGAGTCCACGGGAACCTAAGGGTTTGTGCACAGCTGGTTTCAGCAGAAACCCTGTCCCCCCAACCTGTCTGTTTGCAGATGCTCCCAAAGCAAAAGATCTTATTTTATCAACAGATTGTAATCAGATCACTCCTTAGAAAAGGTAAAAAATTGTTCCTACAAAGTCTAAGGCTGCCCAAGGCATATTTGAATAACACATAAAAATCTACCTGGTCTACCCACTGGAGCATGACTATTTCAGAATTAACCCCTAACCAACATCAAAGCCAAGCTCCTTCAAACATGTCATTATTCAGTGATTAATTGCTACTTAAGAAATTCTAGAAGGTAATGCGTTTTAGGTAGGTAATATCTTGATAGGTAAAGTTAATGGTAAAAGAACCCAGAGTTCAAGAGAAGAATTAACCAGTTATGCAAATTAATCTCTGAACTCCAAATACCCAAAACAGCCAAGAAATCACATCTCTATAACTATACGATGAGGTTTTTGTCACAGCTCGAAGCTTTCCCAGCCTTGAGAGTCAAAGATTTTCACAAAGTATTACCTTCAAACTTCACCTCCATGCTCATTAAGCTGTAGTACAGAAGAGCTAACACAGCTGAATTAATGCCAAGTCCGTTCCATTTATAGTCACTGTGAAAGAGATGAGCATTCAGCTTGCAAAAGAAATTTGAGAAGGACAACTCATTTCTTTCTGGGTAGCTCGTTCACTTTTACTTATATTCAGTCAGTGAACAACTTCATAGAACTCCAATTCTCTTTTCTAAAGCCTTAGTTTTAGGCTTTAAGAAGTTGATTTGTTTTCCTTTTAATTTCTACATTTAACTCTGTGAATATTTACAAAGTCTTTGTTTTGTTTTTGTTTAACCTAGATGTATCTAACATGAACAAAAAAATACCTCTGTTCTAGTCCATTTTTAAATAACTTCAACAAATATTCATCAAGAACCAAATGTATTCAAGGCGGTGGGTTGGGCTACAGAGAACACAAAGAACAGAAAAACACTGTCCCTGACCTCAAAGTAATTACAACTGAGTCATGTTATAATTAGTTTTAACTAAGTATTCCTGCTACTGGGCAAAACAATTGTTTTTTTGTGTGTGAATCTATAAACTTATTTTCAATCTTGAGCCACATTCTTCTTTGCCATATCCAAATACAATCTAAAACTATTTATACCTATTTCTTTAAATTAACTCACTTTATTTTAGAGTATTAAATTAACTTATTTAAGAATAATTTAAATCACACAAGTATTTCTTTTAGAATTATCTTAATCATTAACATCCATATAAAATCATGGGATTTGAAGTGCTGGTTAGATTTTTTTCAAAATGCATTTTAAAGAAATAGTCGTCTATTACCATAAATGTTTGCTGTGCACTACCTAAAGTCATATTGGGACACATGTCTCTAACCCATTCCCATAGTAAAGTCTTTTCTTCTACTCTTTCAAGACCTCACCCCAACCCAGGCAATTCCTTACACCCCAAAACTCTTAGTTGGTGATCCTTCCTTCCAATTAATGAAGAAAATCAAGGCACTTAGACATGAACTTCTGCTCATCCCTTGAACATTCCATATCTTTTCCTTATTTTTAGCTTATTTTTCTAAGATATCCATACTAATCTGCTGTAATAACATTTTTATCTTTAGCCCAAATTTCATCTTCTGTCACCTCAGTTACTCCTTTTTTTAACCCTTATTTTGTGTATCTTCAACTGGTCTCCTTTTTCTTTGGCTCCTTTGCCCTTACTTATATACATTTAGTTACTAAATATTTAATGAGTATCTATATGTGCAAGAGACCATGCAAGATTCTAGGGACGTAGACAAGAAGGGTAAAGACAGTCACGAACCTCCAAGGAGCTCACCGGTGTCTAAGGAGACAGGTGAGTCCTGAGTTACCAACGGTGTGATCAGGGCTATGTAAAGTAAATGCAAGAATGTTTGGGGAGGAAACACAAGTGGAACTTGAAACCAAACATGGGAAGGATTTCTCTAAGAGATAACATCTAAGCTCAAATTCCTAATCTTATACACGTTAAACTTTATTTTCCTCATCCATGAAATGGGAATAATATCTACCTTACTTGGCAGTAATAAGAGGAGGGAGACAGCAGGTACCCAGTGATGAGGCCCAAGAGTTAGTCAGCCTGGATTCCAATGCCAACTCTACTACTGTATGGCCTTGGATAGGTTACTTTATAACTGTGTATTGGATTCCTCATCAATAAAGTGTAAATAAATAATAATATCAATCTGATAGGGTTGATATGAGAGTTAAGTTGGATAATCCATGGAAATCATTAGATAGTAAGCATTCAACAAATGCTAGCCACCATTATTGGAAGGCTTTTTAAATCTCAAAATCTGTGTAAAAATCCTGCTAAGTAAACAGTGGTACAACAAGTAGAATCCTTGCCATTTACACTATTTCATTTTATTATTCATAATTTATAGTATATTCTATTAAATGAATTAAACAGGGGAGATGAAGATAAAACTCCAAAGGGACCAAATTGGCAAAGTAGAACAAAATCTACCATCTTTCCATCTGTTATGGGTTGAATTGAACCCACCTTGAAATTCATATGTTGAAGTCCTAACCTGCAGTACCTCAGAATGTGACCTTATTTGGAGATGGGGTCATTGAAGATATAATTAAGTGAAGATGAGGTTGTGCTGGATTAGAGTGGGCCCCTAATCTAATATGACTAGTGTACATACAAAACAGGGAAATTTGAAGACAGACGCACACAGGGAGAGAGCCATGTGAAGATGAAAGGCAGAGATAGGGTGATAGTTCTATAAGCTAATGAACATCAAAGATTGCCAGCAGACCACCAGAAGGTAGGGGAAAGGCATGGGACAGATTCTTCCTCATAGCCCTCAGAAAGAACCAACCCTGCTGACACCTTGATTTCAGGCTCCTAACCTCTAGAACTATAGACAATAAATTTCTGTTGTTTAAGCCACTCAATTTATGGTACTTTGTGACAGCAGCCCTAGAAAACTAATACATCATCTAACAGATTTTGTTTCTTTCTAGTCAGAACAGAAATCTTAATAATACACATATCAATTCTTGAGACATACACTTAAATTGTATACTGAATCATGCAACTGGCATATACCAAATTCTGTTCTCTATTTCCTTTGTGTAATAAATCTCCTTTCTGTCCACATTATTGGCTCCCTAAAAAAAGAATATAGTTATTTATTCATTCAACAGGTATTTATTGAAAGCCCTACTAAATGAAAGATGAAAAAACACAGGTTCCTGGCCTCTAGGAATTCACAACCTATGAGTCAAGTCATAAGTACATAAATAACTGTTGCAAAGTAGGCTGGGATGAGAATTCCCAAGGTACAAGAGCAAAGCTCGCTTCACTCCCATGGTCATTGATGGCATATTCCATACACCTCAGCTTCTCTCTTAGAAAAATTCTGTGTTTTTCCATGGGCCAGTTGTCTCCTTCCTTAGCCCTGACATCTACTTCTCTTTTCTCAACTTCAGCGCAAGCTGACACTGGAAGGCAGTCCACTGCCTTTATGGCAATCCTTTCCTCCCCAAATAAACAGATGGAAGGCTCTTCCACAGGCAGGGATATGAACCAATGCAGACAACTCCTGCTTGGAGAAGCCTCCCTAATGCACATGATTCTAGTGTTTTCTGATTCTGCCCACAAAACAGGGACACCTCTACCAGGGAAGTCTTTAAAACCACCCTCTTCCGCTCCTGAATCCTAGCAGAAGCTTGGCCAAAACAGATTCACATCAAGGAGGCTTATGCATGCAGAATTCTATGGTGGTTTGGAGAGAGTGGTAAAGGAGGCATAGCATTTGAGGGCCATAATTGAAAGGAATCTTAGCCTTACCAGAATACCCAAATTTTTAAAAACGTATTTTCTGGGACTTCTAGCCCGTTCTAGCATTAATTCAAGACACACAAGGTGAGTCATTGCAACCATTCTTCTCATCTTAATGGATTTTCTGTCATGAGCAAAGATAAGCCCTATCTCCTCTTTGTATTCCCCTACCTCATGTCTTTACAGCATTTTCCCTAGCCCTGGCTCCTCCCACTTTCCCACTTTCCTACTTTCCCAGAACACATCCCCACCTTCTGCCTTAAATGTCCTTTCTCTTTCTTCCCAAACTTAGGACATAGTGTTGGGGCTGGCCCAGTGGTGTAGTGGTTAAGTTCACGTGCTCCACTTGAGTGGCCTGGGGTTTGCAGGTTTGGATCCCAGGCGAGGACCTAGCACCACTCGTCAAGCCACACTGTGGCAGCATCCCACATAAAATAGGGGAAGATCAGCACAGATGTTAGGTCAACAACAATGTTCCTCAAGCAAGAAGAGGAAGATTGGCAACAGAAGTTAACTCAGGGCCAATCTTCCTCACAAAATAAATAAATAAATAAAAGGTGAAAAATAAGCCTGGAGAGATTTGATGAGCAGTGTTCAATTAAAAAACAGAAAAGACATAGTGTTACAAATTCAATTCAAGTGTTTACTGAATGGCAACTAGAATCATGGGCATTCCAGACATTGTGCTGGGGGCTTTCCCACGCATTATCTCATTTAATCTGCACACCTACCATTGGTGTTATTAGGAAAGGAGACTTGGTGAATCTAAATCCCTTGGCTAGGATTACATCCTTAAATCTGTCTGACTTCAAGGACAATCTCACTTCTCAAAGGGCTTGAGAGTGAGAGTATACAACAATGACACCACTACCTGTTTACAATTTACAGTTCCTGTTTACAGACAAGCCATTCCACCTATTTCTTTAAAAACAAAACAAAAACAACTTCGGTTCAAACACAGGGGTGGTTAAGGTGCCAAATCACTCATTAATCCAAGGGTAAATGTATAAGTAGATTTTCTCTACTTAACCTACAAAACCTACTCATTACATGTGTGAAAGTACATGCATGGGCAAGAGTGTTTTCAGAGCAGCAGGGCTTTGAAAACAACAAGAAGCCCATTGTAACAGTGGTGTCATGGAACAAGACTCAGTACAAAGTGAGATTTCTACACTGCGATGATTTCAATGCAGCACATGTCCCAGAGGTAGCCCAGGGAGACAGGGAAGGGTTTGACTGGAGCTACAGGCCAACAGAAATCAGGCAAATGTGGCACTTTCTAATATGTGCCGGCCTCTACTTATTCTAAAAGAAATGTCCCTGGTAAGGGGAAGCCCTTGTCTCTGCTCTGCTGGGTTTCTGTTGACCAAAGAAGTCACTGTCCAGTGATATCAAGAAATTCTGTCCCTAGGGCATAAATAAATACCTGACTCCTATAGTTCATGGGTGTATGAGAGCTCAAGAGGCCTGGAATTGATCCAACCCATTTTACTTGGCAAGAAACCACCTAGTAATACCTTGTTTGTATTTCTTGGAGGAGGGACACAAGAAACACTTATTTCATTCCACACAATAATTCACCACAATCAGAGGGAGCACAGTAAGGGCAACACCATCTCCCAGCTGCTGATTACATCAAAGGCTTGCAGCACAAATTCAATTTTATGATGTTAATCTCGGCCTGCCACTCAGAAATTTTCTCTGAGGGATATGATTTTTCTCTGGATTTCATTTTAAGAATGATTTTCTTTGTCCACAATCAATAAAGATATGTTTTCATCAGAAGACTCTATCTTGGTAGAATTCAATTGGCTATTTCAATCCCTTTTGGTGACACAATATTAATTAAAATAGTTTATGTTGCACTTCAACGGGAAAAAGAGGCAGTGAAAATAGTAGCTACTCAGAACACATGTTCTATACACATCAACATGGAGGGCAGAAAATAATTTTCTCCTTCTCCAGGTGTCAGATATTAGCTATTCAAGACAGTTGCTCTGACTTGGTCTATCTCTGTGATCTCACTGAAAAAAAAACTGAAACTTTTCCTGTTTGCATTTATTGTTCAATAGGAAATCAAAATGCACAGAAAAGATGCTTCAAATGCTCACTTCCCAGTGCCTCAGAAAGAAGAGAAATCAGTGTTTGTATGCCCATGTAGCATGATGGGCTATCAAGAATCACAGTCACTGTTTCTCCTAACTGAAAAAATATATATATACTGTTATTAAAATTTATTTTTATTTTCAATTTCTAAATAATGATCGCATTAAATACACTGCACTTCTCAAAAGCAAGCATATAGAATTAGCACAGAGTTTTCCACATTTAGAAAAGAGGAGAAAATTATTAAATGTGTTACAGAAAATAACTGAATTTTGTCTTAACAGCAGTTTTGGAAGTAGCAGTTAATTTACTTAAGTATTTATGAAGCATCTACTGCCTGCCTGACTCTGGTCACCAGTTGAGACTGAGAGGAAGGGCCCAGTCTCTGGCCCACGATGATGACAGATCATGGAACCTCCATCACCTCAGAGTGAGAAGGGCTGAGGCTTGATTCCCACAAGGTATATGGAGCACCGAAGGCAGGCTGCACTTAACCCTGTCTGGGGAGGGGATCAGGAGGGCTTCTCAAAGGGAAGTTTAATTACTAAAATATTCAGCTGGTAATTTATATCCACAGTTAAAAATTTTTTTTAAAAGGTAGCTTAGTCTCCAACTAGGTCTCTATAGACCAAATCTTCTCATGTTCATAGTCTTGAAATCATCCATTCATTACACTTCTTAACGTAAGAAGGTGGCAATGAACTGTTAAAAGATAAACTGAGGCATATTAAGAATTTTAAGAGTTTATTTGAGCAAAAATAGATTTGAATCAGGCAGTGCCAAACTGGAAGTGGTTAGGAGCACTCTGCCGACAGGAGCTCAGGGAGAGAATTTATAGAGAAAAGGCAGAAGCAGAGTAAGGAAATTATTGATTAGCTATAGCATAAAGCGGAGTTGGCTGTTTGTGATTGGTTGTCCTTAGGTTTCAATTTCATAACCTTGAGGCATTTACTGGCTTAGATTTTGGTTTGCTAATGTAGGCAGCCATGGCAGTAGAGCCACCTCAGTCTAATGGCCTCCTTGTTTAATTTAGCAAAAAAAAGTGGGTGTATTGATACCCCAAAGAGTCTAAGGATTTCACAGAGCTCTGCGTAGATCTCACTCAGTCCATTTCTTCAAAGAGGGGTCTGAATCTGTAAGTGCTCAAAGAATACTCTTTTAGACTAATCTGGATGTTACTATATCAAAAGGAGAGAAAAGCGTCAAATTAAGAGCATCATGGAAATTTATAGACATTCAGTCCAAGTCCCTATTTTATGGATTAAAAAACAACAACAACAGAAAGGTAAGTTGACTTGGTTAAAGGCAAAGTGGGTCAGAGTTTGAGTTTGTTTAGACACTTAGACAGCAATGATAAGGTCTAGACAGACAGATTACACTATTGGCCAGAGAATCTACGTAAATGTGTAGAAGAATGCTGGAAAAACATTGATTAAAAAAAAAGAAAGTATCTATCAGCATCAGAATTAACCACAAGGCTTACTGAAATGCAGAATCCTGGGCCCCTGGCTGGCTGTACTAAATCAGAAGCTCTAAGATATAGGGCCCAGGAATTTGAATTTTCACTAGCCCTCCAAACACATTCTTATTCACAACTGAGGCTAAGGAACTTCATTCAATCTCAGCATCCTCCATGCACAGCACAATTAATTAAAAATTCAAATTAATTGATGAAATTTAAACAACATTCACTGAGTGTATGACCAAAAAGAACAATTCCCTCAAAAAGTTCTTATTCTGGGCCTCGTGTGTATGACCTAACGAAAACGCCAATATCTGGCCTGATCTGGGCCTTCTCTAGTAAACAGTCCTGGCTTGGCCCTCTGACCCACTATTTTTCCCTGCAATGAATGAAATCTAAAGTAGGTAAATTCTTTTGCTATCTACAGCTGTCTCAACGGCATGTACAATTCTTCCCTGTTTTGTAGGACTTTGCAACAGAACTGCCTGAGGTCCTCTCTTTGAAATTCATGTGGGAAAAAGGCCTAAAGGGGGGCATTCTAGATATTCAATTGTTCAGGAAATTTGTAAACACTGTTTGCATGAAAGACAATTTATACACGATCAAGTTGGAATTTCAAGGCAAAGTTTTCCAAATTTAAAAAGAATTTTAAGAGCTAACAATAGTAAAGAAAAATTGCAAGAGGGTAAAATCTTATAACAAATTCCTCCCAAAATGTTCAGTTTGCATTTCGGTACTCCAAAATAACTAACCAATTTTCAATATCCCCTCCCCACAAAAATTTTTTCTAAGACTCACTTCAATAGCTTCAGACTGACACAATGACTGGAGCACGAAGCAGGGCCTAAAATGGTCTGAGATTCTATCATGCAAATGGCAGGAATGCTAACTTTTGCCAGCAAAGAACTCTCAATGTGATCAGAACTCCTTTTATAGAGCCTGCCCCTGATACACAGGCTAACAACACAGCCTTTGTATGTTGAAGGAAAGACAGTAGTGGTTGGAGAAACTCTTCCGAAAGAGAAGAGTTACAATATTTCTTGGTCAGCTTTTTATAATATGCGTGAAATGATAAATCCCATCCATACTCAAGGCTAGATTAGTGTTGTGTTTTCTCTAATCAAGAGAATGAGATGGGTGGAGGGAACCACACTGGTTGATTGTCAACTGTGCATCAGATGGCCTCATGTTTTACACACAACTAAGTCTTCCAACAAAGTTTTGAGGTAGACACCCTCATAGGAAAGACTTGAAGGTTAAATCAGTACCAAATAATGTAAAATATACAATCCTCATTTTACGTTTGAGGAAACTAAAGCTCAGAGAGGCAAAATAATTTGCCAATGTTCCATAGCCAGAAAAGGATGGGACAGCATGGAGACCGTGTGCCATGATTTGCATTTGTCATGCTCTCTCACTCTATCACACCGTCATACAAATTTTTCCCTTGGACTGGAATCCTCTTTCTCAGCATTTCCTCTTGGCAAACTCCCATAAAACTGGAACCTTCAAAACTGGAACTAAATTTTAACTCATTTGAGCCTCTTCTGGTTGATATTTAGCACTCCTCAACTCCCAGCATTCCCTTTTCTCCTTATCAGACCTCTTATCGCTCTGCTATAATTACTCACGCGACCTGAACTATACTATGAATGCTTGGAGGCAGGAACCTGCCCTGTTTTCCTTTGCATTCCTCTATCAGGGCATTCTACGTATAACAAGAAGTCAAAAAATGTTGAGGAGGAAGTCAAACAAGTAATGTAATAGTTATGAATGAATATGATATGGCTTCAAGAGTTGCCTCTCTTTTCTCCTTTCTTGCTTCAGACAAATCAGTTTGAAAATGGTCATGTGTAACTCTGACGTCCACACAAAGAGCAAAAGGTACACACAGAAACATATCTTGGATATAGACGTGAATTCTAATTTCTACTAAAGCAGCCTAAAATCATATCAGCTTTCTGGGCCCTTACAACTCACTGGTGACTCAGAGAAAACACAGTCGATTAAACATGAGGTTGATGGTTCAGTTAATTACAACTTCCTCATCTTGTACTTGCTTATTTTTTAAACACCCAGGTGTAGGTCTTCACATTTTTCCAGGTAAAATTCCATCTTCTTCAAAGGGAAAGAGGAGGGAGGTCACTGTTGAAACACACTTTCTACCATTTTTGACTATTGAGTTGCAGACACTGTGCACTTACGCTATGTGCATCACTTCATTTGCTCTTCATAATGACCTCAGGCATTATTATTATCTGTATACTAAACAGGAGGAAAATGGGCTTGGAGACATAAGTAACTTGCCCAAGACCAGAGCTAGAAAACAGAGACAGATCCACCAGTCTCCAAAACTCAAGCTCTTAATCACTGCACTGCACCGCTGTTGTGGGGTAGGGGCGGGGCCCAGCATGTAACGACACCCTCTGGAAATGAGAGCAAACTCTAGAAGGCATACTTCTCTAGAGCAGTGATACCTAGCTCTAGACATAAGGATTTGCCTTTTATAGAAGAGTTCAAAGGGACCAGAATGTCCATTACGACCGAAGACAAGCTCCTCATTTTGAGGACAAAAATGACACACATATGTTAAGGGACTTGCTGGGACCCCAAAGTTAACTTGGGAACTTGCCAGGACTTCAAAGCTGATCCGGTACTAGAGCTCAGGGCACCGACGCCTTTAGTCCTGATCCCCACCTCATCTCCCTGCCTACAATTCAATCTAGAGCAGAACTGAATCTAAAAATACTAACAACTGGGAAAAATAACTATACTTTCAGAACAGAGCCCCAGAGAGATGTTCTTTATAATGCACTGACAGAATTATTAATGAGATGCCACATATTGTGAGTAACATTATTAAATAACAGAAAGAATAAGTGAATTGTGAAGCCACAAAGATATCGGAATGCAGCAACTTTGAAATATTCCTAATAGCATTATTTTCAAGGTTCCACGAAGTTATTTCATAACTTAAATACACTTCTATTCCAGCTGGCCTCTATTAAGTAGAACCTTAGACTTCTAAAGCATTTACTTCATTGGGTAGAGACTATCAATGTAAGATTTCACACACAGGGAGAAGCTTAACAGTTGATATTTTGTTGATAAAATAATTATAATTTTAAAATATCTTTCCCAAAAAGAATTCAACAGAGTCCCAAGTTTTGCGGTTTAAAAAAATAGCCATTTTACTACATGGACAGTTTCCCATTCGCCTCCAACCCTTCGAATTCTTTACAGAAAACACTATTGGTACATTTTAATTTTGAATTGGAACCAAAGGAAGGTTAGGAACAAAAGTCACAAGACCAAACTAACCACAAATACTTGCATGACAAAAGTGGGTGCTTTCCTCACCCCTGGTCTTTAAGGGGTGAGAATTAAGGAGGGTGGAAGGCAACCTCACTGGGTGTAGGGGGCCTGGAAAGGGAGGGTGGGTAGGGAAGGGGATGAAAGAAACAAAAGTTTCTAAACCCTTTCTTTAGGAAAAAATATTCCCAACAGGTGACCTAGTCTCCAGTAGGTGACCTTGTCTCCAACAGGTGACCTTGAACTCATTTAGCATAAAACTGCGAGAGAAAGGGAAAAAAAGGTAACCTTGCTATATAGCCACGTTCTGTTTGGATCTTAGTTAACTGTTTAGAAATATACACAAAAATGCTCTAGTGAATGAGGAGGGTGGAATAAGGAAGCACCTGTCCCGGAAGTGAATATTCCCAGTATTTCATCTTCTCCAGATTTTTGTCAGAGCAGACATCTCCCCTCCCCCCCGACCCAGCTTTATTTTCCTGCCCCTTGTCCAACTTTACAAGTGGCAAAAGTCTTGTGACAGCTGGCTTTATGCCTGGCTCGGCCGCAGGTGCGCGGCAAGGAAAGTTTTCACCGGATCTCCCCGCCCTGGACAGCCCTCAAGCTGTCACAGCCGCGCCAGCCCGAGTCGTTTTCCCAGCTACTGAGCGCAATTTTGAAATTAAGTCAACCGACTCTCGTTCCTTAGAAGTCCAACTTCGCAGTCTCAAGAAACACTCTCAATGGTGAATGGCGGGTCCCTAAAAGTCTCTAGGGGCAGACGCCTCCCAGGGCCACAGGTGGGAATAGGAGGCCCTCACCAACCGCCCCCTCTCCCGCCCCCTCCCCTGACCGGAAAGGACCAACGTGTCCGATGAGCGACTTCTGTCACCACGGATGCGACATCTGGACAAGAGTTTGAAGAGAGAATTTTCCACGTGCAAGAACTTGGAGCAAAAGAAGAGGTCATAGCAACTGCTACACGCGCTCACCTTCCTTCCCCGCCCCTCAGTATCCAAACGCCGGGCCTGCGCGGGCTCTCAGGGCGGGAAGCCGGGCGGGCACCAGCCCGGGGCAGCCGGTGACCCAGCGCCCGGGACGCGGAGCCTGAGCCCAGCCCGGGGGCGCCCGCCTTACCCGAGCCCCGAGCAGGGAGCAGCAGGGTCCTGGCAGTCTGGCAGAAACAGCGGTTGAGCAGAGGGGCGGCCCTTCTGGGCAGTGGGGACCAGCCCCGGCCCCGCCCCGCCCCCGCCCCGCCCCCGCCCCAAGCCCCACCCCGCCGCGCCCACGCCCGCCTGGCCCCGCCCCGCCCCGCGCTCGCCAGGCTCCCTCCGGCTGCCGCCGGCCTGCCGGTCCCTTCTTAGCTCCCTGGCGTGGCTGCTGAACCTGTCGGCCCGCAGCCTTCGAGGTGGCCTGTCCTTCCAGGGCTGAGAGTTCGAGGTCAGGTGAGGAAAATCAAGGGAGGCCGGGCGGCGCACCCTCGGCCCCGGACCCTGGCAGGGCCCTTTGAGAGGAGAAGGGATGAGAGGAAGTTCCCCTCAAGACTGCATCCGTCTAGCAGGGGACAGTGAGATTCGAGGGTCTAGAATGGGGGAGAAACTCACCATTGAAATCGGCCTCCTAACCTGCTTTGAGTCGGCCAAGTACCGCGACGGACCGAGTGGTTTAGAAAAATGTGAGGAACAGTGTGTCTTCTCAGTTATTTTACTTTCCAGTCCACACCCTCTGGGCAGCCTAGTCGTGAATGCTAAGACTCCCGGAAGCAGGTGGGGAGAAATTCTAAACACTGGCTTTTCACTGATACCTAGCTTCCCAAATACTAAGGATATTTAGTGAGAGCCTAAGTTTTAGGTCTCCTCTGAGGTCAAAGTTCGCATGCCCCCCGAATCTTCCTGTGTGAAATCCCTTTGACTGGGACACTCCCCTCACCTTCTCCATCCTCTGCCTGGTCAGTTTCTGTTCTTGGTTCCCTTGGAAGCTCACGTCCCCCATGCAGGTTAGGTTTTCCTGCTGTTCACTCTCAGGATACTTCAATTCCTCTGTCATGACACTTGTTAGACTTAGTGCAACTGCTTGTTGCATTGGCCTCCCCTCCTTGACTGTCAGCTCAAGCATTTAGTAAATACGTAATAAATATTGTTGAATGATGACGTGCGTGCAACAGTCGACTGTTAAGATTCCCCCAGGCCCTGGCTCTTTAATGAATTTCTCACTTATCGTCGCCTCTAAGTCTGCAGGATCTTATTTCAAATATTCCCACTCCCACCCCATTCCCAAGTCTTCATCCTACCTCTTGGGCAGATTCTTCTTCAGTCTCTGTAGAGGTGCGGCGTGGAAAAAGCCCTAGACTTGGTTCCTCTTGTCTGAACTCTTCTGTAACTAGTTCTGTGGTTTTTAAAGGCCCTCAGTCTCTCTGGGTCTCAGATCAGAGCACTTGATATTTTTAGGGCCTGCGCAAATGGAAAGAAAGGAAAAAGGAAAAAAAGAACTTTTAGGTTGAAGAAAATGTTATAATATATAATATTAATTTATTGGTCTTTATACCAATGCAATTGTTGACAGTGGTGAACTTTACCCAAGCCCTGCAATTCTAGAAAACAGTAAGAGTTAAAGAAATCTTCCCACCCCTTTGTGTTCTGGAAATGGTTTACTGCAAGGAATCATCCATCCCCAAATGAAATAGATAAGAGGTCCTGATAAGACTTACCTTGTTTATCAATGACCAGACTGGCCACAGACCCTCCAAATTCTCATTCTTTGCTTCATAAAAGATTAGCTGATTTGTTTGTGCTTGCTAACCAATCTGAACAAGATACCCGCTACCTTGACTTGACCAAACTTTAGTTAGGCTTCTCTCTTTCTCCCTAGACCTCAACGTTGACCCATCCTCCCTCAGCCTGCGCCAGAATACACCCCTCCTTGACAGCCCACCTGACAATAGGCTGGCCACCAGGTAAAACTTTCTCTTCTCTGCCATAAGATCATGCCACTCTAACTCAGCCCTCTTCCCCACATCCTGTCCTCTCCAGCATTGTGTATTGCTTCCTAGAAAAGAAAAGACATTTTCTGCCTAACCTTTGAAAGGCTTACGGATCTAAGGATCAGAGCTTTCTTCCTCATGTAGTCGCCCCTCCCCACTGCAATAGTCCCTTATAAAATCTTTTTGAATAAAGTCTCTCCTTTCCTCATTCTAATTTGTTTT
This sequence comes from Equus asinus, assembly GCF_041296235.1. Classification (NCBI taxonomy): domain Eukaryota; kingdom Metazoa; phylum Chordata; class Mammalia; order Perissodactyla; family Equidae; genus Equus; species Equus asinus. The sequence continues at coordinate 144,058,850 of NC_091791.1, read as the reverse complement.
TATTTGACCTCATAAAATATAATTTTTATGGAGGAAGGGGTCCCCAAATGCGAAAGTGCCTTGTCTCAGATTCCTGTCTGTAAAATAGAAAAGTTGGATTAGGTAGATCAAGATCATTTTTGGCTCCAAAACTAATGAATTCAGAAGGAGAATTTCCAAAGAAGTCAAATCAGACCATTTAGACCTCAGCAAGAAGAGCAAGCTGGCCACTGAGAGCCAAACTGGCCACTTGGAAGTGTTTGATTTGGCTAGCCTGGTATTGTTACTGTTATTTTTTAAATTGAGTTTGAATGTCACAGGCCTCTTCACTCCCTGTAGTCTTCACCATTTTTATTACCTGTTTGGCCACTGAAGGCATTTAAATTTGTGTTCCTAGAATACTTTTGTGCTCTCAGAAAAAAGCCTTGAATTACCAAAATGTCTCCTCCCTTTCCTCCCACCACATGGATAGCGATAGCTGTTAATCTCTATACTATAGGATTCAGGTGTTTGAACAAAAGGACAAATATTTCGTTCATAGTTGAAATGTGTTTCTGTGATAAGATGCTGTCCAGTGCAATCATTTCTCCTTTTTAAGCAGTGAAAGATTTTTACCAAATAAAATAAATATCCCTGGAGGGTATATGGTAAATTAACTTCAAATCAGAATAGAATCTCTGACATAATATAATACAAAAATGAATAGAAATAATGCATAAGGAAATTAATTTGGCCAATTCTGTGAAATAATAAATGATAACTTATGATGCTTTTAATACATGTCCAAAAATTCTGTGATACTCCTCCCTTTGATGGAGCCTAATTCGCCTCCCCTTGAGTGTGGGCTGTACTTAGTGACTGGCTTCTAACAAATAGAATGTGGTAGAAATTATGGAGAGTAACTATCAAGTGTACATCATAAAATGACATTGTAGCTTCCATCTTGTTCTCGCTGTTTTTTGGATCACTCTCTCTGAAAGCCAACTAACATGTTGTTGGGACATTTGAGCAGTTCTATAGAGGCCCATGTGGTTAGGAATGAAGCTTCTTGCCAACAGCTGTCAAGGAACTGAGGCCACCTGATATGAGAATACCATCTTTGAAATGGATCCTCCAGTCTCAACTGACATCTTGACTGGAACCTCATGAGAGACCCTGTATCAGAACCATGCAGTTCATCCACTCTTGAATCCCTGACCCACAGATACTCTGCAATCATAAATGTTTGTAGTCTTTAAGCAGTTGTTTTGCAGTGTTTTGTTACATAGCAATAGAAAACAAATACAGAATTTATTCAGGAAACTTCCATGATGATGATGTGCTAAAGATGATAATACTAATAATATCAGGCATTTTAGAGTTTTCTGCATTATAATGCTTTATCTATCTTCCAAACCCCTTTTGATAGCCTGAACTATGTAGACATTTATCCTTCTTCTTAACTATCCAGTCTTTGCTCCTCTTTCCTATGTTTGGAGAATTCTCACCTTCCTTATGAGGCAGAACCTGTGTCTTCCTGGAGAAGCTGCAAAACAGTACCATTGTTTACTGTTTAATGTTCCATTATACACAGGACACGAACACATGTTCTATGGTTGTGCCAATCAGATTCACAGCCCCAGACAAAATACATCCTGGTGAGGGAGATGGCAGCACCACAGCCATATCTGGTTTCCAGAGGCAGCAGTGCAGTGCTTCTAGCAGCTACATCCAACCTCTGGCAGCAGAGGTGTCAGTTTCTGTGCCTAGTGCTGATGGCAGCCATGCCTCCGTGGTACCAGTGCTGCAGTGTGATTTTGGACTTTGTCATGACTGCATAACATCCAAATTTAGTTTTCCATTTCCCTAGAGAGATCCAATATCCTTGTATAAAATCATTTTATGCTTAGATTAGCAAGTATTGCTTTCTCTTGCACACAACTAAAAACCCTGACTGCTACCGGCAGATACTATCTCCATTTTACAGATGAGAACATTGTAAATGTTGTGTTACTAGATACAAGTAGCAAGTGATAGAGCTGGAATATATTGATTAGTATAGATTGAACTAAGCAAACAAACTTTTAAATTTAGCATTTAAAAGATAAAGGGTTTAGATACTTTAATAAATAATGTTTTTCTTTAAACGAGATGAAATGCTGGATCTCTGCCCTGATCCACATATTAAATTCCGAGCTTATGGCACTGAACCCTTTACTGCTGCAGAAATGGACTATGCTCTTCTAAGCTTCCTTGATATTGCACAGATACTTCTTCCTACAAATACTTTTCTCTCTCCATCCCTGCCTCCAGCAAATTTAATCAATTTGCCTCTTCTAACTTCAAAACCCAGGTTTAGTGATGATTCCTCTTTGCAGCATCTTCTGAGCCCTCAGGAAGAAGTAATTGTTACCCACTCCTAATGCTCTCCCAGGGTTTTGTTTCTATCCATGATGAAATACTTAATAAGCCCCTTTACCTATCTGAACAACCCCACCCCAGCCCAACAAAAGAAAGAGAAAGACTCCAGACTCTGCCCAACCAATGGAGAGAATCCTGAAAAATAAGGAGATAGGACAAAGTCTACTTATTAAACAGGGGCCTCAGTGCTTAAATGCCATCAGCTATAAGAATGCTGGCAAGTAGGCATATAATCCCATGCAGAACACTGGAGACATTTTCTCAAAAGAAAATGGGATGATTCTAGAAAAAGTTCTCAAGAAAAATGACATTTGCAAATTTCTCTTGTAAATAGATGAGTACCCATCTAACTGTGAAGGTCACTACTTGACAAGTCCAGCTGTTACACAAAGAATGTCCACTTGAATTTGACTGCCTTACTTTTACATTTTAATAAGAAGTAAAGGATCACCAGAATTATGTAGAAAATCTCCAATATGAAAGAAATTAAAATGTATAAATCAGAAAAGGGAAAAGGAAGAAACAGAGACAATTCAGGGAACAGAATAAAATTTTAAATAAGAAAGCATTATCAGGGAGAGGAGAAGCTGAATCCATTAAACAAGATTAAGAAACTTTTTTTTTTAAGATTGGCACCTGAGCTAACAACTGTTGCCAATCTTCTTTTTTTTCTTCTTCTTCGCCCCAAAGCCCCCCAGTGTATAGTTGTATATTCTAGTTGTAAGTGCCTCTGGTTGTATTATGTGGGATGCTGCCTCACCGTGGCCTGATGAGCGGTGCCATGTCCGTGTCCAGGATCTGAACCAGCCAAACCCTGGGCCGCCAAAGCAGAGTGTGCGAACTTAACCACTCTGCTACGGGACCAGCCCCTAAAACACTATATGTTTTAAAAAGAAACAAATAGAGAATGAATATTTCTTTGGAATTAAAGCAATGCTAAAAATGTATACATTTCAATAGAAAGATTAAAAAATAAAGTTAAGAAAATCTTTCTGCAAGTAAGTAACAAAGATAAAGAGATTGACAATGGGAAAGAAGAAAAAACTAGATCAATCCTGGAGTTTCAACACTTACCAATCATTCCCCTAAGAGACAACAGAGAAAAAGGTAGGCTGGGGATGACTGACCAAAGAAATAACAGAAGGAAATCTAATAGAAATAAAGAACATAAATTTCCAGGAAGAAAGAGCCCACTGAGTGCCCAGGGAAATAAAAATAAATCTTATGCAGATGTTTATTGCAGCTTTATTCATAACCAGAAATAACTCAGATGTCCTTCAGCTGGTGAATATACAACCTGACGTATCTATATGTGCACCAAGGGAAAGACTCAATATTGTAAAAATTCGCTTCAAACTAATCTGTAAAGTTGGTGTAATCCCAACCAAAATTCCATCAGAAATTTCTATACAGATTGACAAACTGATTTTAAAATTATGTGAAAAGGCAAAAGAACTAGCATAGTCAACAATTTTGAAAAAGAAGAACAAATGTAGAGGATTCACATTCTCTGATTTCAAAACTTACTATCAAACTACAGTGATACACTATACTACAGTGGTAGTGGTGAAAGGACAGACATACAGATCATTGAAACAAAACAGTCCAGAAACAGACCTGCACATAAATAGTGTCAACTGATTTTTTTTTAAAAGATGCAAATGCAGTTGAATGGAGAAAGGATTGTCTTTCCAACAAATGGTGCTGGAACTGTTGTCATCCATACATTGAATCAATGAATGCACTTCAACCCTTATCTTGCATCCTATACAAAAATTAACTAAAAATGTATCATAGATCTAAATGTAAAACATAAAACTATAAATCTTCTTGAAGAAAACATAGGAGAAAAATCTTTGTGATATTGGGTTAGGCACAGGTTTCTAGATATGACATCAAAAAGTATGACTCATAAAAGAAAAAATTGAAAAATTGGATGTCATCAAAATTAAAGACTTCTGGTATATGAAAAGCACTGTTAAGAAAAAGTAAAGAAAAGCCACAGACTAGGAGAAATTATTTTCAAATTATATATCTGATAAAAGATTTGTATCCAGAATATAAAATGAACTCTCCAAACTCAGTAATAAAAAAACTAAGAACTGAATTAAAAAATGCCAAAGTATTTGGCCATTTCACCAAAAAAAATATTACAGATGGAAAATGAACACATGAGACACATGCTCAACATCAATCAGTTATTAAAGAAGTGAAAATTAAGCCACTATGGGGTATCACTAAACCACTATTAAAATGGTTAAAATTTAAAAAAAGAGAAACTGTTGATGACAAATGCCAGTGAAAATACCAAAAACCTAGCAATTCTCATACAATGATAGTGACATTGGAAAGTGGTTTTGACACTTTGGAAAATGGTTTAGCAGTTTCTTACAAAGTTAAACATGTACTTGCTTTATGATCTAACAATACTACTCCTTGGTATTTACCCAAGATAAGTGAAAATTTATGTTCATACAAAATCCTGTATGCAAATACTTATGGAAACAACTCAAATGTCCTTAGCTGGTCAATATATAAATTCTGGTATATCCATATATGGGAATACTAAGCAGCAATATAATAGGACTAACTAGGGGCTGACGCATGGCGTAGTGGTTGAGTTTGGTGCGCTCTGCTTCAGCAGCCCAGGTTCATGGGTTTGGACCCTCAGGTGCAGACCTACACCACTTGTCAGCCATTGCTGTGGCAGCAACCCACATATGAAATAGAGGAAAGATTTGCAACAGATGTTAGTTCATGGCTAATCTTCCTCAGCAAAAAAAGAACAAACTGTTGATACACACAAAAATGTGGATGCATTCTGCTGAATTAAACAAGTCAGACATTCTAGAAATGGCAAAACTAGAGGGACAGAAAACATATTAGTGGTTGCCAGAGGCATGGGATAGCCTTTCGGGATAATGGAGCTGTTCTATATCTTGAATGTGTATCTATTACACCAAAAAGTGTGAATTTTACTGTATTGAAATTTTAAAAAATAACCAGGAACTAAAGAGTCACTCATTTGACCATGTAGAACTAAGTAGAGAGGCTAGAGTACATTTATTACCAGTATAATACCAACTGAGCAAAAGAATGCAAAACCCTTCAGTGCCTGGGTAGGCCAAGGATAATTTTAAGGAATACCATATCAGGATGATATTTCACAAATAGAAAAAAATATATAGGGTGAGATGCCTCATTTCTGCAACCTTTACTGTATTTATTTGAAATTATTTGCAATTTTTGTGTCTCAGTAGCTAATACCAGAGTCTTCTCTATGGCAGAGCCTTCCTTTTCTTAAAAGCTGAAATTACTTGAAATTCAAGAGAAGATCTGAATATTTATGATCTGTAAATTCTGAGCCTTCCATTAACTATGGGATTATAAACAAACCACGCAATCTTCAGGAAGATAATCATTTTTATCAGTGAGGGAAAGTCCTCTGTAAACTGTCAGCAATATGCACGTGTGAGACATGAGAATTATTAAAATAATTCTGTCCTGTAGGTACAGACATGGAGCCCCCCTCTCTCTCTCTCTGCCCCCCCTCCACCTCCTTCCCTCCCCCCCCCCCCCGCCCCCCGCCTCTGTCTCTCTCTCTTATCTGGCTTTCTCTGGGTAACAAACCATCCTCATGATGGCCAACACTAAAACTGCAGACATAATGCCTAGAGGGATGTATCTTGTTCTTCAGGGCAGGGTCTCTTCACTTTATTTGTAAGACTCTCAAAGATCATGATGTTGTATATGAATTTTCACTGACAAAGGACTCTGCCACCATTGAGACCAAGGGACCAGCTGATTTCAAAAGTCTTGTTTGGGATCCTTGTTCTAAGCAGTTCCCAAACTTTAAGATTTCATAGATCATAAAATTTCAAAGAAAATGGGGGAGAACAAACATAGGATTATCAATTCTAATTTTGCCAACAAATATCATTAAAAACAAAACAAATTAAAAAAATCCTTATCAAAGCAAAATGAAAACCTACCAAATTACATTATTATGAAATTACACAATGCCCAGGACAATGAGCAGAATCTAAAAGAGAGAAAAATAAAGGTCTCCTGCAAAGGAAGAAGTGTAATTGACTTTAGACTTTCCTGTACCAAGGCAGGTGGTAAAAAATAGGGAATCAAAGTCTTCAAATTTTTGAGGAGAAATGATTTTCAAATAAGAATTCTATATCTAGCCAAGTTAACAATTATGAGGCATTTTCATTCATGCAAGAACGAAAAAGATAAATGTTTCATACACAATTTTAGGAAGCCATGAAGGATATCTTCAACAAAACAAAGATGTTAACCGGCTAAAAGGAAAGCATGATACCCAGAAGTTATGGGAACAGAGGAGTCAACAGGAGAAAGCAGTGAAGGAAAAATCCAGTATGAGACATGTGCCCAAAGCCCGAAAGTAGCCAGTCCACAGTGGAATGGAGAAAAGAGGTGTAAAAAAGTCTCTAGAGGAGAAAAAAGTGGAATTGATGGATTACCTGATATGGATGCAAGTTGGAAAATTATTAAGAGACATTTCTTGAGTCTGTTTGATCATTGAGGGGAAAGCACCAAAAAATTATACACGAAACCACACAAGTACTTAAGTTAACATTTAAAATAAAAAAAAATAGCACTTACCATGATAATAATAATAGCTGACATTTGTACCAAAAAAAATGTAAATGAAATTCGCTCTACTTAAAATTTGCTAGAAGATTATAATGGACGTGTATTCTTTTGGGCTTCCCTGGCTCTTGGAATGCTCTTTGTTTTGGGAGAAATTTCTCACTCTATCAACTTCTACTTCCCCAAGATAAAAGATAAAACTTTCTTGCCCAGTTTATCTTACAGTCAGGGTCAGGTGCATAATCTAGATTCACCAATCAGATACACCCATAGGAGACGTGGGTTAACATAGATGGGACAGAGTAGGTGCCTTTCAGAATTCAGCCATGTTGGTGGCAGAGACCTCTGCTTCCAGACACAGCAGTGATGGTGGCTCTAGTGATAAGATCCAGTGCCCACAGCAGTGACAAGGGTCCTGATGCATGTGCCCAGTAGCGATGGCATTCACGTCTCCACAGAGCAGTTCTAAACCATTAGTTGTCCTTGGCAATGCTCACCGTATACTTTAATAAATTAATTTTGTGCTGAAACTTTTAGAGTGGGTTTCTGTCATTTACAACTTAAACCAGCAATGCATAATAAGAATTTAGCATTTACTGTTGACATTTCACAAGCATTCTTTCACTAGATTATAATCCCCTAAACCAAGACTATGTAATATGAGAAGTATGAAAAACCTGACAATGGCAAAGATGTGTAGTGACTGAAAGATTGCCTTCTGATTAGTCACTGGGGAGGGAAGTCTAGGACTTGCAATTTTCGTGCTATGCAGCTTAAGCCCTACCTATAAAAATTATAGAGTTCTAGACACTATCAAGTCCAACATGACATTTTAGCTAGGAGAATGGAGGCCTTAAGAACTTAAGGGATTCTCTCAAGGTTGTGCATTTTGTTATGACAGGGCTGGGCTCAAATTTCAACCTTTTAGTACAATGGTCTTCCTACCCCCACATTGTGTTGAAAAAATGAAAATTGTGTGCTCTGTGTGTGTGTTTTCTTGAACTGGCAGTGAGATTGAAGATCCTTGGGTGACTTTTAAAGAAGTTATAAGCCTGTGAAACTAGGAGCTTAAAAAAATGATGGCAGGTTCTTAATTAAAGCAGTGCCATTGAGCAGCCCTATAATATAATATTTTAGGTGAAAAGTAACATTTAGACAGGTTATTTTTCTAGCGCTTGATTTCAAGGTCAAATATGTTTCTTCTTCGTGTTTTGGAAGTGCCTACGTTGAAAGCAAAATGAGAAAAGACAAGTAAACACATTTTTTATGATAGAATTCTGGATCTTAAAAAGGGTAGATATTGAAGCAATTTGAAGTTACTACCACAGTGACCAAACCTGGTTATTTTCCATGCTCTAAATGCTTCATGTAACAGCACAATAATTACCTGAGATAATATCTTAGAAAGAATGACCCAGATGCAGTTTGAATTTTGCAGTCTCCTTGTGAATTCTGCTCAGCTGTCTATATAAATGATTGTAACATTGTGTGCTTAATCATCAGGAAATGAAAGTTTCCAGAAGAAAAACTGTCCCATAGATTTTAGCACATTCTGACATGAAGGGAAGGTTAATTCCCAGAACTTAATTATATTAGCATCCCAGGAAGTGTCAAGGAACAGAGTTGTCTACAGTTAGTATCCTAGTACTGTATATATTATCCTGAGAAAATCAATTCACAAACTAGGACCACACTCCAATTTATAACAGCAACAATGCCTTACATTTGGGTAGTGCTCCTTCAGCAAACTTTCATACATATTATTTTTAACTGATACAATGAAAGGAGAAGATGCACAAATAACAGAGAGAGGACATGACATAGAAATTATTTGCTTTGGACTAGGCGTTGCTTTTAGCAATTCTGCATGATGTCACTTCTTTCCTTTAGATTGTCTTTCATGTTTTTTTCACTTTAATTGACTCCAGCTCATTTCAGGGATAATGTAAACCCTTCAGTTCTCAACTTTCCATCCTCAGAAATAATCCAGATCACTTCCCAGTTGCCCACTTCTGAGACCTGATACTACAAGAAGAGGGAGAGAGGAGCAAGCATATGAGCGTCCCATTCCAGACTCTAAATGACTTCAGCCTGAGATGACATCTGATGGCATCCTTGTGAGAGATCTCAAGCAAAAGCAGTAGAAGTATCCCGCTGAGCCCAGTCAACCCCAGAACTAGGGGGCATAATAAAATGATTGACATTTAAGGCACCAATTGACAACTGAGATGGAATTAGGTAGCTATCTTAGTCCATTTGGGCTCCTATAAAAAAAATACCACAGATTGAGTGCTTTATTAACAACAAACGTTTATTTCTCATAGTTCTGGAAGCTGAGAGGTTCAAGATCATGGTGCAGGCAGATTCAGTGTCAGATGAGGGCCCACTTCCTGGTTCATAAACCATGCCTTCTAGCTTACACGGTAGAAAGAGTTAGGGAACTCTGTGGGAGTCTGTTTTATAATAGCACTCATCCCATTCACGAGTGTTCCACTCTTATGACCTAATCACCTCCCAAAGGCCGTCAATTTGGGCATTAGGTTTCAACATGTGAATTTGGCAGGGGATGCAAACATTCAGTCCATAACAGTAGCTAAATGTGCTCCTGTACGTGATGAAAAACCTAAAACATGTGCAACTGGGTTAGGGGTCAAAGCTGAAAGGACCTCAAGGAGATTGTAAAAGTTGGTTTGATCATAAACTAAATTGTATTCCCAACACATACTGCAGCATTCAGAAAATGGTATAGATGCTAAATAAATGTCTGATAAATAAACAAATGAGGTCTTGTAAACAAGTAAAACAAATATCCCAATTTAAAAATGTGCAAAAAGAATAAATAGGCATTTTTCCCAGGACACAAATATCTAGGAGATATGTAAAAGCTTGCTCAATCTCACAAATATTCAAAGAAATGCAAATTAAAATATTATCCTCACTGGGTGTTTTTCTGTTTGTTTTGCCCATCAAACTGACCAAAATAAAATAGAATGATGCTAGGAAGGCATGCACTCTTATATTTGCTAGTGTGAGTGAATATTGTTAAAATGTTTTTGGAGGGCAGTTAGCAATATGTACTAAATGCCTCAAAAATGTATATGCCTTTTGACCAAAAAATTTAATTTTTAGGAAATTTTCCTGAGAGAATAAGTAAGAATTACACAAAGGTTTAGTCATAAATATTATCTCAATGCAGCATTTTTTATTATAATAAAAATTTGTTTATGATTATCTGACTTTAAGAGATGAATTAAATTGTGGTGTATCAAAAATGATGCTGCAAGATTATATTTATGAGCTTAAGAAGATGTTCATGATACATTGCTGAGTAAAAAAAACAGGTAACATAATAATGTATTTGATATCCCATTTTTATTAAAATATTACATAATATATAATATAAAAATATATGATTATATACACATATATAATCTTAAATTTTTTATATATGAAATATATCATAGATATATGTGAAAAAAGTCTGAGAAAGCATGCTAGGGAGTATTAGCAGGTAAACTGCATAGTGTGAGTGAGGCTAGAGATGCATGCAGGTACCAGATAATTCAGGGCCTTTAGTTCTGAACAGAAATTTGGTTATTTCCTCCATAGCATACAGCCATTGTGAGATTTTAAAGCAGAGTAACAAAAAGATCTGACTGTAATGATTGCTGTGTGGAATATTTTGGAGGTGAGCAAGAGAAGCAGCTGTAGCACGGTGACTGAGAACTTGGACCCCACAGCAAGACAGTCTGGAGTTGAATCCGAGCTACCCCACTTAAAAGCTCTGTAACCATGGGCAAAAGCTCTGTCATCTTTAATCTCTCTAGGCCCCAGGTTTCCTCTTCTATAAAATGGTGATGATAATAATACTTACCTCTCAGGAAGGCTATGAGAATCAGGCAATGCAGTGTAAAGTGTTAGTGTCCAGAGTAGGACCTAACACATACTAAGCTCTATATGTTACTGTAATTCTTTTTTTAAAAATAAGGAGGCTCACAGAGGTTGAGGAACTTACTCAAAGCTATACAACTATAATTTTGCAATAATGGTGTAGCTTCAGTTGATGATAAAGTAGAATGATCATACATTTCCTGGGTTATAGTAGGGCACACCATATCACCAACTAATATCCCAAAGGGAGAACAACTCTAACTATTGAAGATGTGATAATAAATCATGATGGTGTTTGCATATGCATATTTGATTCCAAGTACAGTAAGATATGTAAAACATAAGTGAAGTTCTATTACTTTTTGAAACAACTGTAAATATCATGTATTTTTCATGTTCTGTATCCAGAGAGTTTTACCTCATCTATCTGGTTAGCTCCTTCCAATGCAATGCCTCTGCTCTGGAAGTCGGGGGAGAGTAGATGGATTTAAAATGGGGGAAAGGAACACGGTGATGTATACTCCTCCTCTGGGAGTCAAACCTACATCTGCCTAGCTCCAAAGTTTATGCTTAGTCCATTGATTTACAGGCTTTCACTTCTCTTAAAATACATCACTGTGGTCGATTTAGGTCTTCTGAGATAACATTAATGAGAAGCTCAAATGTCCTTGGTCACCACAGAGTGACACTGCCAGAAAGGGGTTATTAACAGGTCTGGCTGTTGACAAACTTGTTGAGTGGGAGTGATGTGGATTAAGGCTGCCCCAGCTAGAGAAGCCCAAGGTGACCTGGCCTACATGCCAAACTATACGACCCAGTGCACTTTTTTTATGGTATGAATTAGGACTGCCCCAGGGAGAGAAGCCCAGGGCATCCTCACCTACATGCTGATCTATATGGCCAGATTCGTATCTAAAGTTATATGACCGCACAATAACCAGACCCCATCTGCACTGAAATCATTTAATGACTTTTTACATCATCTTTTCTTTTCTCCAGTAAAAATAAGTCACGTACCCATGCCTTATAAAATTAGCCCTAACCCTCAACTCAGGGCAGCAGCAGGAGCTCTGACCACCTGTGGGTCCTGCCCCCACGCACCAGCTCTGCCTGCCCATGGGTCCTATCCCCATGCTATTCTATTCTCTAAATAAAAGAGCACTACTGCCAGATCTTAAGAGTCGAAGAAATCTTTCTTTTGACTCCTCGGCTCACCGACCCCGCATCAGGAGAAGTTGGTGTAGGCTTACCCTTTCATTTCTTTCAGCTAGTTTATTTATTCTGGCTCTCACTTCAACTTGTTATCTCCCTGAGAGCACACTCGTTCCTAACTTCCCCCTCCTAAATCCCCTTTCATCAGAGAGGGCATCATGACCCAAGTTATCTCATTAACCTGTGCTGATAGGCCAGTGGTGCTGATCAGGTTATCCCATTCTGTTGTGCATCAAGAATACAGCAATCAGGGGCCAGCCTGGTGGCACAGTGGTTAAGCGCACAAGTTCCACTTCAGCGGCCCAGGGTTCGCTGGTTGGGATCCCAGGTTCGGATATGGCACCGCTTGGCACACTATGCTGTGGTAGGCGTCCCACATATAAAGTAGAGGAAGATGGGTGTGGATGTTAGCTCAGGGCCAGTCTTCCTCAGCGAAAAGAGGAGGATTGGCAGCAGTTAGCTCAGCACTAATCTTCCTCAAAAAAAAAAAAAAAATACAGCAATCAAGAAATGTTTAGGCTGTCTTTGGGTGCTGGAGAAAAAGCAATAAACAGTCTACCAGACCTTGGTGCTATCTTATAGACTAAGATACTTACATCCTTTCAAATGGATAGTGTGAAAGTCTAGATAGAATTTCTCCCAATCAACCATATTCTTTTATTGTTTATTCCCCATTATGTGTGATAAGAAAAGCCAGACGTATTGAAGTTTTCTATATCCCTTAGCAGTGGATTAAGGTATTTTTAGCTGGTGCACTAACTGATCACTGTGTTTACTGCCTTTATCTCTCTTCCTTAGAGGGAAATATTCTAATTCCCAAAACCTTATCAAGATCCTCCTAATTTTAAGCTATACCTCCTTATTGATTAGTCCTTTCTTCTCTACTTATTTCCAGATAACAACTAAACCTCACTTAAGACATTAATTTGAGTCTCTTGGGAATCTAGTGCATGTGTAAGAGTCTTAAAATGTTAGTGTTTTAACCTAGACTAAGAATCTATTGATGAAATTTCAGATATCCTAACAGGGTCCAAATAATGAGAAAGATTCACATTTAGAAAGTAAGCCCGTTGGCTGAATCTCCTAAGATCTCTCCTGGAATTAAATAGAAGTGATGGTTGTAAAAAACCAGTCATGTTAAGAAGCCTCTGCTTCTTTTGTAGGATGATGGGACAGTAAAGGACTGGAAAGATCATCTGGCAGTAGTTCTCCACTGGGGCTGTGACAATTCCTGGGGTTGCTCCTAGCATTTAGCACCAGGGGTCCAGAACGCCCACAATGTAGCAGTTCCCTGATAAGCGGCACTGTTCGTCTACCCTTTCACCAAGGGGAAGGAAACGCACCGTGGAATCTTTTTCCCAAAGTCATATGCATGGCCAGTGGCAGAGCTGGAGACAGAACTTGGAACTCCATCCCAGTATTTTTTCCACTAGAACCACTTTTCTACATAACTGCTCCCTATACAGACAAAGAAAATTGTCCCATTCAAAAGAGTTTCTTTCAGGTGTGATTCTCTCATTCTCCTTAGCTGTTATCTCTCACACTCTAAACCCTCCTTTGGGATGGTTTTCAGTCACATTTCAGAAACTACATAAGAAAATCATTCTCATTATGCTGCAGTTATGACACATTTTTGTGGGGGAAGGTAGCAGTTATATTGTTCATATCCTCAAAAATGCTTTTATTAAACTTGATCATTTGCGTTATTTCCCTACTTAATCCAAATAACTTTTGACTCCTTTAGAAAACCAAACCTACCTTCATATGTATAAAATGTGTTGTTTTTAAGCATCAAAAGGAATGAACATGCAGTTCTCATTCAACATATAACACTCACTGCAAGTGTCTTGTGTGCCAGGGTTGTGTTAGGTTCTGTGGGTGCAGAAGATATAATGTGAAAAGAAAAAAAGATGACCTCTCTTTCAGATGCTCTCAGAGAGGACAGACTTGTGAGAAGGTGAGTCCAATATAGTGGACATAGCGATAAGACGGGATGCTATTTGAACGTGGAGAAGGGGCACTTAAGCCCAATGTGGGTAGTCAGATAGGTCTTCTGGAGGATTGATTTCCCAGTTTAGAACTGAGGGGTAGCAGGTGATAATCATACAAAATGGTAGTAAAAAGAGAGTTTTAGGATAAGAAGAATTGGCGATGGAAATCTAGACAAGATTTGCCTCTGCAAATGTTGGGTTACACAAGGAAATGTGTCACAATTGTGGAAAAGCAAATAGTTTAGTTTGGCAGAAACATAGATAAGCTGCCTGTCAGTTGGCAAATGGGAAAGGAAGGGATAAAGAGGCTAGGATGAGACTGGATGCAACAGAATTTTTGAGCCAGGCCAAGGACTTTGGGCTTTATCTTGGGAAAATAAGTAACCACTGAATGGTTTTCAGAAGAGATTTGGTAATTCCAAAAATAGAATTTTGAATAAATAATCAGCTTCTAAAAATGAAAGCTTCATAGAACAATATTCGTTAGATGCAGAATATATAGTCTGACATTCTTGTTGAAATTCCTCACATCCACTCCCATCAATATTGTAAACATTTCTGATCCTGGACCAAGTTTGGCACAGATCCTATCCTCCATTTCTACACTCAATGATAAGCCTCTGTCCTCAACCAATACTATTCTGAATTAGTGCTCATCAGTTCTGGGGAGAGATGGTATAGTAAAGAATGAGGAGACATTAGTTCAGGGTACATGAGGACACTGTCAAAGAGGGAGGATTTATTGCATTATTATACACACAACACAATTAAATATTAATGAAAATGTCACTTTTCCTGTCATTACCAGGCTTTTGTTTTGCAAAGATAATCTACTGAACCAAGTGGTGAAAGACACATAGTGTTATTTGTATCTGAGTGAATGTTGGAGATGTAGTTAAGAACGTTTTGGAAAAAATATGGTTTTACAAATTGCTAAAGGATAGATGAGCAAAAATGTCCACTGGAGATACCTCCAGTAATTAAAGAGGTATCTTTGGGTGCTGACCAAGGAATGCTTTTTATGTGTAACAGTATTTACAGTCTATTGTTCTTCCGCGTTAAATTAAAGCACCCACCATACTCACGTGTTTTCTTTGTAGGAGGTGTCGAGTTTCACATGCTGATATACAAGTGAAAATTCCATCAGAGCCTCAATAAAGTAGAAGGGAAACATTCTTCAGAAGATTGACTATGAAAAAAAGTAATAAACATGGCAGTAGTGAAAGTATAAAGGTTTTCTCACTAGAGAAGAGCTTTGTACTTATTTAAAATCAGATGGCAAGGAAACAGATGGCAAGAGATTAAAGACAGTGAAGAAGGGAAAGGAAATAGGACGTTAATTTTTTTTCTGAGACAACATGAAAGAATGAAAGAAAGTAAATTGAAACATGAGAATGTAGAGGCAAATGAGTAAGAAACAGAAAATCATTGTTTATTTATACCTCGTCTATTTTCTAAAAGAATTTGAAGGAGCTTAGAAAAGAAGACACTGGAATAATAAAGTTAATAAACAGAATAAAGACCGGGACTCAAAAAGGAGGAAGAAGCAAACATGATCACCATGAGAGCTGATAGAGCTGGGTGATTGAGTGTCAAATTTGGCTCCAAAGTTTTTGGCAGTTGGAGCAAAGGGGAAATGTGATATGTTTCCAGGTACCTCCTGCTGCATAACAAACCACCTCAAAACTGTGACTTAGAATATTAACAATCATTTATTATTATGTCTTGTGGTTCTGTGAGTTGAACTGGCATATAGTTCAGCAGGGAGGTTCTGGCTCTTGATCTCTCACGCAGTTCTGGTCAGTGGCTGGGGCTTGAGTGGTCTGAAGACGAGCTCATTCACATGTCTGGAAAGTCGCATGGGCTGGAAAGACTCAAACGACAGGGCTCAAATGCTGGGGCTTTCAAGCGTCTCTGTTTCTGTGTGTTCTCTCTAGCATGGTAACTTCAACGTAATTCCAAAGATACATGCAAGCAGAAGCTGTATTCCCTTTATGACCTAACCTTGGAAGTCACTCAGCATCACTCCCTCTGCAGTTCTTTAGAAGCAAGTCTCTAAGGCTGATCTATGTTCAAGGGGAGGGGAATGAGTTCCCTTTTTGAAGAAAGGAACTGCTAAATAATCTGTAACATATTTTAAAACTACCACAGGATATAACAGATTTCTCATTGTCAAAAAGGTAACAATGTATCAATTGTCCAAGCTTGCACCTGATGTCCGTCTTTTGATTTAGATGACGTAAGAGGGAGGATCATTAAGCATGAGAGGAGAGATGAACAGATGGTGTGATTAAGGAGAACGGTGTGTGTTTAGAATATCTCTTCATAGAAGCATATAATCCCAGCATTGTAGAGCCTTGCTTCTCAAAGTGTAGTCTAAGACCAGCAGCATCTGCACAATGAGAGTTTGTTAGAAATGCAGAATCTTGGCCCCAACCTCAGACCTACTGAATCAGAATTGCGTTTTAGCAAGACCACACAGGGGATTCCTGTGCATAATAAAGTTTGAAAAGCACTGGTTAAGAGGCCAAATCGAATTCTTGGGTAGTGGGGAGGGACAAATTGTTGCTGTGTACACACTTAGAGCAGGCTGTGTGTCCTCCTTTATGGGACAAAACAGAATATGAGTGGGATAAGGCAGTTACTAAATAGTAGAATCCTCTGAGATTGAGAATTCCATACATTCATTGACGAGGACATCTAGGATGGGTGTTCGATACTTAGGTGGAATTGAAATAGAAATAAGAACTAAGTGGTTTGGGGAAAGGGTGCAGTTATGGAGGATGAAGGTTGGAATAAGGCTGGAGAGCTGATATTGCAGAAGTATGAACAATGGTATCCAAATAAATGGTAGCCAGAAAGGAAAAATACCAAGCTGGTTTTCAGAGACAGAGAAATATTATTTTGGTGCACTGGAATTGTGTTGTATGGAATGTTACATGAAGCAAGTAGATTATTGACTGAGGCATTAACTTTGTTTTACAGAAATATCTGTAGTAATGACATTTATTATCCTGATAAATATCCTATATATAGTTAAGGGCAGACAACTAACAGAATGGTATCAAATATTAGCAAATTGCAGTCCACCGACACTGATATTTCAAATTGTTTTGTGTATGTGGTTTCTATTAATAGTGTAGGGCTTGGAGACTGTAGGTATCCTTGAAGAAAGGGCTGATACCAATTCTGGGCCAGGAAATGAATAAAATGTGTCTGGAATATCTTGTCATACTGAAAGACAAGGAAGCTATTAGAGACAACTGAGTTCGTGTCAAATGGACATCAGAGCTAATTTGAAGGGGGTTGCAGTTGCCAAAGATGAAAGAATATTAGCACAAAAAAAAGAATAATAATGATAATGGATTGAGACATATCAAATATGTTAAAATCCATTAGTTCTTAACAATACACACAAAACTTTCATTAGTCACCTTTGGGAGACGCTGTGGAACCAACACTTTATTTAAAAATTAACAAATGAAGTGAAACAATTGAGCATTTATATCACATTTCTTGTACAAATAGTATTTAAGGGTGCCAAATAGTTAATTTGGGAAAGACTTTTTAAACTAATTTCAGTGAATAAATATGGGAACAATGGTAAAATTAGAATGTCACCATTGAACTCCTAATGAAATAATGGATTTAGGCCATGATCATCAACGGCTATTAAAAACCATTAGGTGAATTGCTGATGGAGAGTTTTATAATGGTGGATCAGGCTGACAACAGCAATCCTACTGCCCAATCTTAATGTTACAAAAAAGAGAAAAACTGGACATTATGAGCCTCCTAATGGAACTACACAACACCCCTATAAAATCATCATGCCATTAATCTAGGCTGAATTTGATCGAGCCTTTAGCTTTCCAGAAAATATAGGAGCCAGGGGAATGTGTAAAAGTCCCCATCGGGAGGCAATCAGCAAAGTTTAGAATGTGGGACTCCACTTTCTTCAACAAATAAATTGTGAGGGAAGAAAAATAGTGAGGGAGAATTTATAGATTAAAAGATACATAAGAGACTATGGGTTTCAGTTCTAACATATAAAGGGCTAGGAAATTGTCATTTCCCTTCCTACAGTAAGAAAAATTGCTGAATAAAACCCTGAAAATTAGTTTTTTCTTAGACACATTAGAGAACTGAAGCCACAGGACAACTGCCACCTCATAATCTGGAGAGACAAGTGGTTACAGAGAATCTCAGCCAAGATGAGCTGACATGAGCAGACACCACTGGAGCCAGAAACAGCCAAGGGGACTTAAATGGTAATTTTGCTGAATTCTTGGAGGCTGAGTGTTGACTAGCTTGAGAGTAAGAAACTGCTAGGTCCCAGGCTTATGGGGTCCACATACTTTTGAAGGTTTTTACCTCTAGAAACCTACCAGGATTCCAAGGTATAGATCTGAGAAAAATCTCACTTGGGACAGGGAGAGGGGAAAGTAATCATTTTGAATTATGTGTATGGGAAAAGTAGCCATTGGGAATACTCCCAGCATGGACGTCCTGACAAAGGCCTGCCCTCCTTAATTTAAACAAGGAGAAATACTTTATCAGAGCCTGTCTGACCCTGGGGCAAGGCAATAAGCCAACTCTAGTCCCTCTAGCTTTCCTATCTCACCTGAAGGGAGGAAAAAAAGGCTAAAAAACTTTTGTGAAGGTCACAGCCCAGGGACATAGGCCCAGTGAGATATAATCATAAGATTATAGAACATTTTGCCTTCCTATACGTTACCATCACATCAACAGAGTTTCAGTACAATAGCAGTGGATTATGATTGAGAGAACTGCAAGACACAGACTCAATTTAAGAAACTGCACTTAAAGAAACTCAAAAACAAGAGAAGGGGTGACAAATGGACTCTAGAAGAAACCAAAGTCTTTGGTACCTACAGTTAAAGCAAAACTTTAAACATAGCTCAACGTCTTGCTAGATTAAGATAAAACCTTGCACTAAAGGCCTGTTTATTTCATTTCCCATTGCTCAGTACATCATGTCCTGCTTTCAACAAGAAATGCAAGGGATGCTAAAAGGCCAGAAAAAGAACAGTCTGAAGACAAAAAGTAAGCATGAGGATCAGCCTCAGATGTGACAGAGATTTTAGAATTATCAGATAGGGAATTTAAAATATCTGTGATTCATTGATTAATATGTGAAGGGCCCCAGTGGAAAGATAATACAACATGCAAAAAAGATGGGTAATGTAAGTAAAGAGATGGAAACCCTAAGTAAAAATCAAAAAGGAATGCTAGAAATCAAAACCACTGTAACAGAAATGAAGAATCCCTTTCATGGTCTCATTAGACTGGACATAGCCAAGGAAAGAATCAGTGAGTTTGAAGATATGTCAATAAAATTTCCCAAAGTGAAATGCAAAGAAAAAAAGAATAATAAAAAAGAACAAATTATCCAATAAATATGGGACAATTATAAAAGATATACTGTGTGCATAATTGGAATACTAGAAAGAGAAGGAAGAGAAAAAGGAGCAAAAACATTTAAAGTAATAATGGTTGAAGATTTTCTGAAATTAATGACAGAAAACAAACCACCACAGATCCAGGAAACTTAGAGAACACTAAACAGGGTAAATATGAAAAAACAGACATATTGTATTAAAATGGGTATAAAGTCAAAGATAAAGAGAAAACTTCTAAAGAAGTCAGGGGACAAAACAAAACATCTTACCATTATAGAAACAGTGGTAAGAATTACAGTAGAGTTCTTGACAGAAATCATGCAAGCAAAAAAGAGTGGAGCAAAATATTTAATGTGTTGAATGAATGAAAAACACCAACCTAAAATTCTATGTTCAGCAAATTTATCCTTCAAAAGTGAAGGAGAAATAAATACTTTCTCAGACAAACAAAAACTGAGGAAATTAATCAACAGTAGACCTGTCCTGCAAAAACTGTTAAAGAAGTTCTTCACAGGGAAGGAAAATGATGTAGGTCAGAAACTCAGATCTATATAAAGAAAGGGAGCATCAGAGAAGGAATAAATGAAAGATAAAAATCTTTTATTTTTCTTATTCTTAATTGATCTAACAGTTAACTGTTCAAAGTAATAATTGTAAAAATATTGGGTGATTTTGACATATGGATAAATAAAATGAATGATGGCAATGTTATAAGGGATGAGAGGGAGGAATTGGTGATACTCTTGTAAGGTACCTGCACTACCCATGAAGTGCCATAGTGTTATTTCAAGCGTAAACTTAGATTAGCTGTAAATGTATATTGCAACCTCTAAGGCAAACACAAAAAAGAGGAGAAAGAAGTATAGTTGATTTGCTAAGAGAGGAGAAAAAATAGAATCTTGTGGCATGCTCAATTAAAACCAGAAAAGGGAGAAAAAGAGAAGAATATTTTAAAAAGGGAACAGAGAACAAATGGTATGAATAGAAAACAGTTAAAAACATGGTATATATTAATTCAACTCTATCAGTAGTCACTTTAAATGTTAATGTTCTAAATACACCAATTACATGACAGATTTTTGTGGTAGATAAACACACAAGACCTAACTATACATTGTCTACAAGAAACTCACTTTAAATAAAAGTCACAAATAGGTTAGAAATAAAGGATGTGAAAGGGCATACCAGAATAACACTAATCAAAAGAAAGATGAAGTAGTTAATAAATTTCAGACAAAGCAAACTTAAAAGCAAGGAAAATTACCAGAGATAAAGAGAGGGCATGACACAATGATAAATCAGTCAATTCTCTAAGAAGACATAACGGTACTTAACATGGTTTCATCTAGCAACAGAGCATCAAAATATGTGAGGCTAGAACTGCAAGGAAATATAAACAAATCCATAATTATGGTTGCAAACTTCAACATCCCTTTTTCAGTGATTGATAGGTCTAGAAGACAAAAAATCAGTAAGGGTATAGTGGAACTAAACAACATGATCAATCAAATGCATCTAACTGCATTTATAGAATACTTCCAAGAACAGCATTATACATGTTGTTCTCAAGCTCACATGGAACATTCACCAAAATAGGCCATGTTCTAGATCATAAAACACACCTTAAAATTTTAAATAATAGAAATCATCCAAATATGTCCCAGATCACAATGGAATCAAACTGGAAATCAATCAAAGAAATACAGATATAGATCAAACACCACAATTCTAAATAAGTAACACATGGATCAAAGAAGTATCTAGAGATACTAAAATATTTTGAGCTAAACAAAAATGAAAACACTACTTATTAAAATTTGTGAGATGCAGCAAAATTAGTGTTTAGAAGGAAATTTATAGCACTGAGTGCACATGTATTTGAGAATAAGCTAGAGCTAAAATAAATTTAAGCTTACATATTAGGAAAGTGTAGAAAGAAGAGCAATATAAGCCTAATCCAAGTAGAAGACAAGAAGTAATAAAAATTAAAGCAGAAATCAAAGAAATTGAAAACAGTAACTTAATAGAGAAAATTAACAAAACCAAAAGATGGTTCTTTGAAAAGATCAATAAAGTTGATAAACCTCTAGCCAGACAGAATAACCAGGAAAAAAGAGAGAAGATGCAAATTATTAATATCAGAAATAAAAGAGGGGGGATACACAAAAGTCAATTACTTTCTTATATACCAGCAACAAATAAGTGGAATTTGAAATTAAAAATACAATAGTTTCCATTAGCATAAAAAAAAAACATAAATAGAATGAAGTATTTGGTATAAATATAACAAAGTATATATAAGATCCATATCAGGAAACTACAAAATTCTGAGGAATGAAATCAAAGAAGATCTAAATAAATGGAGAGATGTTCCATGTTTATGAATAGGAAGACAATACTGTTAAGATGTCAGTTCTTCTCAACTTGATCTATAGATTCAATTCAATTCCAACAAAATATTAGCCAGATTATTTTGTGGATATTGGCAAACTGATCCTAAAGTTTGTATTGAAAAGCAAAAGACCCAGAACAGCAAACATAATACAGAAGAAGAACAAAATTGGAAGACACTATCCAACTTCAGGATTTATTATAAACCTACAATAATCGAGACTGTCTGTGGCATTAGTGAAAGAATGGATAAATAGATCAGTGGATCAGAAAAGAGAGCCAAGAAATAGACCCACAAATACTGTCAACTGATCTTTGACAAAAGAGCAAAGACATTTCAAGAGATAAAGGATAATCTTTTCAACAAATGCTGGGACAAGTGGACATCCAATGTAAAATAATGAATCTAGACACACAAATTGCATGTTTCACAAATTATCTCAAAATGGATCATAGACCTAAACATAAAATATAAAGCTAGAAAATATCTAAAAGATAACACAGGAGAAAATCTAGATAATCTTGAAATTGGCAATGACTTCTAATACCATACCAAAGCATGATCTATGAAAAAAATTGATAAGTTGGACTTAATTAAAATAAAAACTTCTGCTCTGTGAAAGACGATGTCAAGAGAATGAGAAGACAAGTCACAGACTAGGAGAAAATATTTGCAAAAGACACACTTGTTAAAGAACTGTTATCTGAAATATGCAAAGAACTCTTAAAACTCAACAATAAAAAACTAAACAACTCAGTTGAAAAATGGACCCAAGACCTTAAAAGACACCTCACCAAAGAAGATATACAGATGGCAAATAAGCATATGAAAAGATAGTCCATATCATAAGTCATCAAGGAAATGTAGATTGAAACAATAATAAGATACCACTACATCCCTATAAGAATAGCCAAAACTTGTTACACTGACAGCACTAAATGCTGACAAGGATGGAGAGTAACAGGAACTCTCATACATGCTGATGGGAAAGCAAAATGGAGGACATTTTGGGAGAGAGTTTGGTGGTTTCTTACAAAATTAAACATATTCTAACTTTATGATCCAGCAATCACACTCCTTGGTATTTACTTAAAGGAGTTGAAAACTTATGTCCACACAAAAACCTGCACACAGATAGTTATAGCAACTTTATTCGTAACTGTCAAAACTTGGACGCAACCAAGATGTCCTTCAGGAGTCAAAGGTATAAATAAACTGTGGTACATCCAGACAATAGAATATTATCCAGTGCTAAAAAGAAATGAGCTATCAAGCCATGAAAAGACATGGAGGAACCTCAAATACATATTACTAAGTGAACGAAGCCAATCTGATAAGGCATGGTATGATTCCAAATCTATGACTTTCTGGAAAAGGCAAAACTATGGCGACAATGAAAAGATTGGTAGTTGTAAGGAGTTTGAGTGGGAGTGGGGGATGAATAGGTGAAGTACAGAGCATGTTTAGGATGGTGAAACTATTCTGTATGATAGTGTCTTGCTAGCGTTATGCATTTGTTAAAACAGAACTTTACAATGAAAAGAATGAACCTCAATGTATGCAATTTTTGCAAAGTTTTTTAGGATGTTTTGTAGTCACAAGAAAAAATGCAGACTATGACAAAAGAATCTAACTGTGTCACAAACAAATGAAACAATCTCACTGAGGAGTTGGGGGAAGGGTGCTAACTAACCTAAGTAACTTTGGAAATGAATGGAGTCTGTAGACTGAAGGCAAAAGGAACTGCACATAAACACTATATCCTAGTTGATAAATGTCTTCCATGGGTTATAAGTTAGCAATTTTTGTTGTAAACTGGTATACAGGTATATTAGAATTAAACAATTAAACAAATAGACGGTAGATGATAGGAGCCAGGTTTCTCACTGTTGTGGGAATTTACAGATATGCAAGGGGAGGAGGCTAGAATGATCCATGTGGTAATGGATTACATCAATAAGAACTCACGTTTAAGTTAATATGGGTACAAATGGTTACATGTAGAAATATTTATAGATGTGTATATGTACATGTGTCAGTATACATGCATGTATTTCTTTACTTTGTCAGCTTAGAGGGCCTAAAAGAAACAACACACCAGTAGCAACAAGTATACCAACTATCCAGACTATGGTTTCCAATACCATTCTCCAAAAAAAGCAACTGGGGCTCCTTGGAGAAATGGGTGATGCTAGGACTGTGGCAGGAATATACAAGAGGAGACTGGAGCATCTTGTAGTGCCAGAATGTAAGAAAGTGCTTAAAAAATAAATAAATAAACCCTACACACAGCATTGATGAGGATATGTCAAAGGGGCACAGGACCTGCATGTAACCCCCCTATTCATTATATGAATAATGACCCCAAAGATATCTGTTTCTAATCTCTGGAACCTGGAAATGTTACCCTATAAGAAAAAATGGTCTTTTCAGTGTTGTTTAGTAAGGAAGATTATCCTAGATAATCTGATTGGACCCTAAACACAATCACATGTAATCTAATTGGAGGGAGGCAGAGGGAGCTTTGACATAGACACAGAGAGGAAGAGGAGGCAATGTGATCATGGAGGCAGAGATTAGAGTGAGGTGGCCACAAGCTAAGGATTGCTGACGTCTGCCAGAAGCTGGAAGAGGCAAGGAATGAATTCTCTGCCTTCAAAGGAAGCACAGCTTGGCCAACACTTTGTTTTTGTCTCAGTGAAACTGATTTTGACGTCTGGCCTCCAGAACTGTCAGAGAATAAAGTGCTGTTGTTGTAAGCCATCGACTTTGTGGTGATTTGTTGCAGCAGCCCTGGAAAGGTAATATAGCCAACTGAACGATCTCCAAATGGCCAAAGTCAGAAGAATTTGAGGAACAAAGTTAAACAAGTAGTATTGGATTATAACCCAAAGTATGAAATAAATATCCATGAGTTCATACTGATATAAATAAATGATGGGATAAATATATAAATGGGATAGAAGAGACAAATCTCTCATACAGAAGAATTCCGAAGCAATTATGTAGATACCTCCCCACTCAATGAGGTGGAGCATAGCTCTCTTCTCCTTAAGTGTGGGCTGTGCATAGCGACTTCCAAAGAGTACCACATGAAAAGCAGGAAAAAGGAGTAATTTTATAAACACTGCTTCACCTAGATGATCAAGGTCATCATCAACAGTCATGAATCAGGTTAACAGGTTGCTATGAATCAGATTGCTATGAAATAATGAATATGGCACTTTACCTCTGTTACCTTTCTCCTCAAGACCATAGGCCCTGTCTAATCATGGTAAAAATGTCAAATTCTCCTAGAGGGGCATCCTGCAATATACCTGACTCCTGAAAACTGGCAAGGTTATCAAAAACAAGGAAAGGCTGAGAAACTGTTTACAGCCAAGAGAAGCTATTTTTGTTTAGTGTTTCCTTCTATTTATATGTGTTGCTTTTGAACAAAATTAACTTCTCTGCTAATTGTACCATTCGGGCCATCTCAATTTGGATTTATTTTTACTGCTTTTGTTCTTGATATAGGCCACATAGTTCTGTGTCTTCACATGTCTAGTGAGTTGTGATTGGATACCTGATATTATGAATGATGCATAGTAGACACGTGGAAGAGTGACTTATATTCTAATCAACAGTTAACTTGGCTGGACCCAAACTCCATATTCTATCCCCTCTGCCGTCAGTGGCTGACATTTTCCTCAGATCTGGTTTCCAGCTTCTGTTTTTGTTCCTTCTTTTTACTAGTTTCTCTGTGGCCTCCTTTGTGAATATTAGTTTAGTGGTCCGCCAACATTTCAGGCCAACATTGGTCGCATATTTTGAGACTCACCCACTACGTGACTCTTTCCTTCCAAACTGCCCGCTTTAGCCTTCTGATTGCTCTCCAAACTCTGAACTCTAGCCTCGTAGCGTCACAGTGGTAAGACTTTGGCATTCTGCTGCCCTGAGCTGCTGTGCACACTGGGAATTGTCCCCAGGCAAGAAGCTCCAAATTCCCCAGTCTCACAGGTGCAATTCCTGTTTTTCCAGAGTAGATTTCCTTCCAGTTTTTACCTGTTTTTGGTTATTTTCCAGTGCCTCCAAATGGGTTTTCTTCGTAAACATTTTTGTTCAAATTTTAGAACTTTACATCTGTGAGTGGTTTGGTCTATCCAAGCTACTCCAGCATATCAGATAAAATAGTCAGTCAATGAACTCTTTTTGGAGGTTCAGCAAAGTTTAGCCCAGTTTAAAATGAGACCTCTGCTCTATTTCTTTCTCATTTTTATTCCATAAACATTTATTTAGTGCTTATTAGGTACTGGGAACAGTTCTAAGTTCTTTGCAAATACCAACTCATTTATTCCTCACACACAACCCCAATGGAAACTGCTATTATTTTTCTCATTTGCCAACAGAAAAACTGAAGTAAAGAGAGGTTCAGTTACTTGCCAGAGTAACACACAGCTAGAAAATGGGCTAATTGCTGAACCCAGCTTACTGTTTAGGCATAGGTCATTCTTCTTAACTATTCAAAAAGAAACAAGTTGATGCAGGGATTTTGAATGTCCCTCAAATCATGCATAATGCTGCCTTTTATAGTCCACGAAAGTAACTGAAATAGAAGTCTCTATCAGATATCCTGGTTGTAAGGCTGGCTCTCCCATTAATTTTATACATGACTGGTATATCATGTCTCTTATCTCCCAGCCCCAGTTTAGTCATCTCTGAAGTGGAGTGATACTATGTTTAACTGTAACAGCATGCATACTCCAGAAAGATCAGAAGACAAGCAATTCATCCACCAGTATATTTCCTCTTTGTCTCCACTAGAGGGAGGAGTGAGACCAGACAGACTTGGTTACAAGAATTGAAAAAAGAAACTCTAGTGTAAAAAGTTTATTTAAAAAAACTTTTTTTAGATCATGTAATACTATGCATTATAAAAAATGTAGGACATAAAGAAGAAATCATCACCTTACCCATTCTCTTTCTCTCATGTTCTACATTTAGTTGATGACTGTATTATGTAGAGTCTAACAGGGATTTCAGTGGTTTACAACTGGATTCTAATGTTGCTGGTGCCATAGAGCCCGTTCTTCATTACTTTGCTTATCTCCTTGACCTCTAATAGTTCTGATTTCCATGAGTGCTGAGGACACTGATGCATGTAAGGCTTGAACTCTCTCCACATTTGGAGTGCATAAAGGACTACCAGAGGTAGACCGCAGACAGGGAGGAAGCAGACACAGAAGAAATTCATTCTAAGCAGAGAAAGCATCTAGCATGACTTTTCGACTCAACAATGAGGACTGAGAGTTAGACTGTGCAAGTTTCAAGGTAGTGATGGTATGTGACCTCATGCCAATCCAGCTATCCTGGTAGCCTGTGTGCTCCCTGTGGAAAAATGGATGGCGTGTGTCCTGAAAACTTCTCTCACTACGCTCTATAGAACATCATTGCTCAATCTACCCTGCTTTGGACATTCTGCAATTAAAGACAATAGGGATGGGGGACTGTGAGGTGAATAGCCTTTCCTGCTTCATAAGATACTGCTGAGATTCCGCTGCATTTTGAGACTGAGCACTGGTGGCCAGGGGAAATCAGCAAATTTCTGGATTTCAGAGCAGAAGATGCTGGTGGCAAGGGGAATGCTGAAATTTTTGTTGTTGTTGTTCTGTAAGCACATGTAGGAAATCCACTGCAAACTCTCAGAAATATTTTGGAGAGATTGTACAGAGGAAAGGAAGTCCTGCTTGAGCCTGTGAGACTTGGAGCTAGCAAGATTAGAATATAAATTTGTGTGACTCAGTCTGCCCTCACAGGCTTGAGAGGTTTGGAGATATCTACCTTTCATAGATGTCTCTCAAATTTGTCTCCTTCTCTCTGCTCCCCATGCCACTGCATACTTCATTTCTCACCCAGAGGAATTTCTCACTTCTTAGCCTGGATCCTACCTTCTGTCTTTCTCCAAGTTTCAATCCATTGTCGACATGAACGCCAGACTGATTTTCTGTGGCACAAATTAAATTATTAATTGTCACTCTTCTGCTTAAAAATCTCAGTGGTGAGCCAGCCCTGATAGCCTGGTGGTTAAAGCTCAGCATGCTCCACTTCGGTGACCCAGGTTCAGTTCCTGGGCTCAGAACCACAACTATCAGTAGCCATGTGGTGCTGGTGGCTCATATAGAACAGCTAGAAGGACTTGCAACTATAATATACAACTATGTACTGGGCTTTGGGGAGGAAAAGAAAATCTCAATGGCTCCTCATTTTCTTTGGAAAAGTATCCAATCTCCTATATTGATTTGGAAGATTTTTTCATGATTTGACTTCAGTCACCCTGCTTAGACATTTCATTCACCTTCCCATCTTGTACTTTATGCTCTAGTCACATTTAACTGTTGACAGTTTCATGAACTGATCATGTATCTTATTTTTGTGCATTTCAGTGTCTTCCTTATCTTTACATCCACAGTGTTTAGTACAATGTGTGTATAATAGGTACTTGATAAATATTCATTTAATAAGTGAATGAACAGGATGTGCTCATATGTTCTCTGAGATGGACTCAAGAGAGAGAAATTGCAAGACTCAAACATTTTCAAGAGGTGATGAAATTCAAGGTTATAATGATACTAATAACAATAGTAATATTATTACTAATACTATTAGTAACAATAGGTAGCATTTATTGAGCACTGACTATCAGGTATTCTTGCCATAAGATCCATTGTAATATCCCTTTGATCCTCCCCACAATCCTATGAAGTAGATACTACTATACCCATTGAACAGAAAAGAAAGCTGAGGCACAGTGTAGTTTAGAAACTTGCTTAGGGGCCGGCTCAGTGGCGCAGCAGTTAAGGGCACATGTTCGGCTTCTCCGCGGCCCGAGGTTCGCTCGTTTGGATCCCGGGTGCGGACATGGCACCGCTTGTCAAGCCATGCTGTGGTAGGCGTCCCACATATAAAGTAGAGGAAGATGGGCACAGACATTAGCTCAGGGCCGTCTTCCTCAGCAAAAAGAGGAGGATTGGCAGCGGATGTCAGCTCAGGGCTAATCTTCCTTAAAAAAAAAAAAAGCAAGAAACTTGCTTAAATTAATCTGGCCAGCAAAAGGTGGAGCCAAAATTTGAATACAGTCAAAGTAACACCAGAACCTGCATGTCATGTGACTATGGAGTATACTGGGGGTGGAGAACTTCTGTGGCATGAAAGTGAACATCATTGGTTTTGAAAAATTTGAGGAATTGTAATGTCAAGGTGTTAAAAGGAATATTGACCTGGATTTTTTATTATCTGTTCCTTGTTTACATTCTCCACTAAAAGGAAAACACTAAAGGAGAAGGGAATTTGCCTCTCTTTCACATTGAATACCAAGCGCCCAGAAAGTGTTTAGCATATATCAATAGTAGTTACTCCATAAAAATTGATGGAAGAAAGGAATTATAAAGGATTTGTTGAAATTACGAAAGATCTGTTTTTGGCGTTACCTTCATTTTACCAAATGTATTTTAAGTTCCTTAAGTGTATGTAACTTTCTTTTCCTCCTCTCAGTTAGTCTGGCACTGCGTATAATAAGTGTTTAATAAGTAATTATTGATTGGTTGAAGAGTGTCATAAAAATTAATGAAAGACTTTGAAATGGTCACCCTGTTGGCTGATCTCTGCCTTTCAATATCTTTGGCTATTTTACAACTCAATAAAATGTAGAAAATTAATAATAATACAACTGATTTTGTCCATAGAAATGCTAATTAGTTGTGCCTGGTGGGATGTAATTGATTATTGATCTATTCCATTTCAGCATTTTTTATCTGACTATATACATGTGTTCTTTGAATACTTTGAACAGGTTATAAAAACTTACTGATTCCCTCATTAATTAATGAGTTAAGTAAAATCTTTGACACAGAATCATTTTATATCTGTATGAGAGTCATGATTTTACCCTCTTTTAAAAACCATCCATTAACAAGACAAACACAAATATTTCTTTTCATTCACAGCTATGCTTCTTAGAAGGGGCAATGACAGTATATGTGGTATCTCTATATACAATCATTCAGTTATGAGGATCCGCTCTAAATAGTTTGTGTTTGGAGTTAAGCATTGTGTTTTCTGTCCAGTTGAGGCATGACTTTCTTTTTAAATTTTCAACTCTTTGACAACTTTTTAAAAAGTGGGAGTCAGGTAGAAATTTATAGTCTTGCTGGACATGTTAAGAGTGTCTGTCTACCAGATGTCGCCCTAACGTCTTAGGATCCATAGAAAACAAAAGAGCTAGCCTTCCTTTCATATGTAGGTTATTCTTGGTAGTACATGTATAAACTGGTGATATTTTATGTCTTAATATGGGGGCTGACACAGGCAGGATTGGAGACAAAACTCAGGTCTTTATGTTTCTCCACATTTCTGCTTTCCTGACAGAGACACTTCTCCATATAACATTGCAAATTTTTCTCTCACTACTTAGTTATGATAAATCTTTTTTCAGAAGCACCCTTCTAATTAAATTATAATCATTCACAAGTAAGCCTAAAATACATGGTCATTTTCTGTATCATGTAAGAGTCCTCTTAGTTCTTGAGCAGCATCCATTCAGACATCATCCATAGTGACAGTCTTTGAGGATTATGATAAAGACTACCTGCTTGATCAAACTTTAGTCAGACGCTTCTGACTAAAGCAGGAAGAAAAAACTGCCCAAATCCCATGCATAGTAAGGAATACCACCTGTCTGAGGATTCTTGATGGGGGAGAGTCCTGGGTGGCTTGAATTTCTTTTCATCACCTCTGACTCCATTCGCCTGAATTCCTGATCTCACCTGTATCTTCCTCACCCGTATCTTCCTCTCTATGATTGCTCTTCTCTCTGCTCTCTAAAAACTTGATATGGAACAGAAAACTTTTTCCTCTGTTTCCCTCCAAACATTAGTCATACAGAGATTCAGAAAGTGAAAGCAATTTACTTAGAACACAGTGATGGAGCAGAGACATAACTTCACGTTTGTCCACCTCCAAACCCAGAGTTATTTGACTTATTGTGAGAGAGTGAAACATCTGAAATGGTGAAAATTCATAAATTTTTATTTCAAAGGGAAAACTTTTCCTGTTTAGAGCAATGATTTTTATATCAGTACCCACTATTTGGGAATTGTTATTACCATGTATTATGTAAGAGTTAATTGTATATAAAACTATCTAACATTCAAACGTGCAAATAACTATGTAGTCCCTAATTCTTTAATAGAATTTAGCTCTCTACCAACGACTATACCAAAGTAAGCCACTAGGTGTCGCTCTGGCACAGAAATTATCTAAACAGGCCCCTAGAAAGCAAGCGAACTCGCCTTCGAGGTAGAAGATGCTCTATTTTGCCTTCTCAAGTACGTACTTGAAGTTTGTGTTCACTTAGCCCTGGGTATCCATCTACCCTGGGGAAAGATTAAAATTATTTTGCTACCAAGAGAAATATAATAGATGGCTTTATTCAAATTCCAACAGACTTAATAAAAAAGAAAAATCACTTTTAGAATAGTAACAGCAAAACCAATATATTTAGGAATAAACCTAACTAGAATATGCAAAACCCATATGAGAAAAACTTTGCAGCAGCCTTGAAAGACACAAAAATAGCTTTGAGCAAATTAATGGACATGTCTTCTTTATGGATAAGATATGTCAATGACAAGAGGGTGTCAGTTCTCCTCAAGTTAACACATATATTTAATGCTATCCCAATTGAAAGGCCACAGATATTTCTGGAGCAAGACAAATTGCTTCTAAGCTTCATATGAAAACCTAAGCTTGCAAGAATAGCTATGAAAGTCTTGTTTGAAAAAAGAACAACAAGGGAGCCTAACCATGCCAGATATTAAAATATCCTATAAAGCCTCTGTAATTAAAACATTATGATACTGGTGGATAATAGACAGACTAGTGGAGAGAATAGCAAATCCAGAAACAGACCCAAGTACATATAGAAGTATTTTATATTAAATACGTGGCTGCTCAAATCTCTTGGGGAAAAGGTAGGCTTTTAAATAAATGGTATTGTGACAAGTTATGGTCATAGGGTCATACCCAATATCAGACACCAGAATAAATTCCAAATGGACCAAAGATATAAATGTAAAAAAACTCATATAAGTTAGAAGAAAACTTGGGTGAATTCCTTTAAACTTTATAACTAAGATGACCTCCCATATAAATGTATAACTATGAATTCTTCTCTGTGATTAAAAATCCAGATGAAATAAAAGATAGATGAGTGTGATTCCAAAATATGTTTTGCATGTCAAAAAGAAATTATAGGCAAGGTCAAATGACAAATGACACACTGGGACAAAATATTTTCAAAATATATCACAGATAAAAGAATAATTATATATACATATACACACACAATTTCTTTAATATATGATAAACTTTTAAAAATAGAAAATAAAAGACCAAACATTAAGTAGAAATATGGGCAAAAGACATGAGTCCAGAATTCATAGAAAAATATTTACAAGTGGTCTTTAAACATATAATATGCTCAACTCTTTCATAACAAGAGAAATGCAAATTAAAACAATATCGACATATCATTTTCACCTATCAAAGAGTAAAGAGTTTGTCTATGCACTTTGCTAGCAAAGGTGTAGAGAAACAGGCACTCATACTATTGGTGGTAATTGCGAAATGGTGGAACCTACATAGAAAGGAACTTGGAAATATGTAATACAACCACATATTCATATATCCTTTGACACAGAAATCTTTGTAGGAATTGAACCTGAAGGTACACCTCTATTAATACAAAACAAAATATGCACATGGTTATTCATTTCAGAATTATTCATAAGCACAAAAGATTGGAAATAATCTTAATGCCCATCCTGGAAGAATGATTGAATAAACTGTGGCACATCCACCCAATGGAGTTATTTGTGGCCAAAAAATAAAATGAGTATCTCTAGAAACTGATATAGAGTGTTTCCAGATATATTGTTAAGTTGTATAAGGAATTATAAAATAACAAATCTATCGTGCTAACTTTTATATAAGAAATAAGGGGAAATAAGATAAATAAACTCATTTTTGTAAAAAAAGAAAAATAAATATAGAAATTATAAACTAGAAACTCCTAAAAATGGTTACCTAAATGGCAAGGATGAGAATAGGATGAAAATGAAACTTCTTTATGTTTCCTTTTTTATATAGATTAGGCCTTTTGACCAAATTTTTTGCAAAACAACTGATCTGGACTCTAAAAATATCAACCATGAAGGACAGAAAAAGTTGGGCAACTATTCTAGCTTAAAGGAGACTAAAGAACCATTTTTTTTTTTATCAAAAGTGCACAAATTATAAAGAAGAGCTGTTCACTTTTGACTTTCGCACTTCAATGAAACTTTAACTTTAAAAGATGTAAACATTATAAATTCTTCATGATGCCTCCAGAGAACCTTTTTAAAGAACATAAATAACCTTTCTCCCTCCCACCTCATTTTACTGATACTTTTGACTAGTTATCACTTCTATATTGAGGTTAGAAGGCATGGAGAATAATCCTCCAATAAGAAAAAAGAAAAAAAACAAGCTTTGCTGTTCTGGGTGTGAGATGTGGGCTGTCTTCTTTTCAAATTTGGCCTCAAATGTTTGAAATTCAATAGATAAATTAAGCTGGTTTTTAAAAGGCAATTGATTTCATTTGGATATAAAAACAATGTTGGAATTATTGTTTAAATTGAGAGCAGAAGAGGTACCTGGGTTGTAGGAAACAGCACATTAGTTCAACAAAAGTACTTGTGAAAAATTTCTGACATTCCTCAACTGAATAAAGTATTTTGGGATAAAGTTTGAAATTAAAATCCATTCCTGGGAAAAAAATTGAGCATATATGAAGAGTGTTTGTTTGGTAACTACAGAAAATATTACCTTATTTTTCTTTTTTCTTTTTGTTTCTGAGCTCTGACTTAAGGTTAGGATGAAGCTTGCTAGATTATATTTGTGAAAGAAAATTTCTACTTTAGAAGAGTATGAGAAATCAATGTGTTACCTACTCTTGCACAATCCATAAAAATTATAAGACAGATCTTTTTTTAGTTGTCTAGCTCATCAAATTAAATTTAAGAAAGACTTGGTTCTTAATCATATTGAGACCCATAAAGGAAAACCATAACTCCATCAAAGAGTTAAAATTATATGTTAATGTTTATTATGGTAAACATTTATTATGGTAAATGGAAAAATATAATTAATAGTGATTTTCAAATCATGTCTAATTTTGTTTTATCTATACTGATCTCGATGTCTCCTCCTCTGAATTATTTTGAAACCAATCACAGACATCATATCATTTCTAGGTTAGATTATATATTATCAGGATCTTTATGTTTATTCTTTTTTTTTTTTTTTATAAAGAGCCAGGCCAGATGATCTTTTTCTTTTTTTTAAAGATTGGCACCTGAGCTAACATCTGTTGCCAATCTTTTTTATTTTTTTTTCTTCTTCTCCCCAAAGCACACCAGTATATAGTTGTATATCCTAGTTGTGAGTGCCTCTGGTTGTGCTATATGGGATGCTGCTTCAACGTGACCTGATGAACGGTGCCATGTCTGCTCCCAGGATCCCAACTGGTGAAACCCTGGGCCACCAAAGCAGAGCGTGCCAACTTACCCACTTGGCAATGGGGGCCCACCCTATATTTATTCTTCTTATTATAAAAAGGGTACGTCTAAGTTATTAGCAATAATAAACCTCGACACAATGAAATAATACACTGCATTTCTGTAGTTCTTTAGTTTATCAAACTTTACTAGTACTTTGTGGCATATGTCACATGAACTTTATAGCTTTTCAAAATCTAGATATTTTTCTGATGAGATCCCTGGTTATAATAACAAATACAATTTTTTTCATTGTATAATGCAATTTGTCAGTTTTGGAATATCTGCATAGCTTCATGAACCAATGTTCTACGAATGACCAGTGTATAAGTGGGGGACAAAATTGGCCACCCTAGAATATATCTCTTTGCCTTGATAGAACAAAAGACTCTGAAAGAAACTTTGGCCTCCCCACCTAACTGCCTAAAACAATTTAAGATAGAAAGCCTTGTCCCCATGACAGGCCATCACCATAGATACCTCTGGATATCAGTAGACTGTGAGGGTCCGTGCTAAGCCCATCCTTATCAAAGTTCTGTCTACCAAACATTTGCTTTTCCATTTCCATGTGAATTGCCTTCCTTCCCTTTGAAGCCCCAAACCACTACCCCCAACATCCTCTGTTGTCTTTAACTGAAGGTGATATTTAAGCTGGCAGCTGGGCCGTTTTGGCGAGTTGCTCAGTTCTCCTGGGTGTCTCCCACGTACACATGTTATAAAGCTTTGTTTGATTTTCTCCTGTTATTCTGTCTCATGTCAATTTAATTTGTAGCCCAGCCAGAAGGACCCAGAGGGTAGAGGATTTATCTTCCTCCCTTACATATGACATTACAAAGTCACACATTAGTAAAGCATCTGTTCAAAGTATAAGATAGACCAATGGATTTGAACTCAATAGTGTATGAAAATTTCGGTGGTATGGCTTCCTATTCCACATTGCAACTAGCCTAAAAAACTGCCATCTATTGAGCTTTGGTGAGTATCAAAGAAGAATAGCCATAATTACCTGAAAAGTTATTAAAATACTACTCCCTTTTCCAACTACATATCTGTGTGAGGCCAGATGATTATTTATGTACTCCAACCAAAACAGCATATTAAAACGGATTGGATGCAGCAGCATACATAAGAATGTAGCTATCTTCTATTAAGACTGACATTAAGGGGTTTTCAAAATTGTGAAACAGTCACAAATTTCATCACTTTTTTAAAATATAGGTAACCTTCAAAAACTAAATTTTTTAATGTTAAAATATTGATTTATTATTGTTATTTTAAAGTAAATCATATTTTTAAAATTCTCAGTTTATTTCCTAATATGGTAAATATTTGTAGATATAGCCCATATAAACAAAAGTTCTTTGTGGTCCTCAATTATTTTTAGGAGTGTAGAGGATTCATGAGACCAAAATGTTTGAGAATTGCTTACCTAGCTTATTCTGAATCATATTCAGATTTTTCAAGAAAATGGAAGGCAATGGATACTTAACGATTCTCTACCTCATACTAAAGATTGTACATATTTCATCATACTCGATGCATTTTATCTTTTTTGACTTCTCATAATAGTACTGTAAATTTTATACTCACTTCATGATTGAGGAACACAAGATTTGGAAGTGTTACTTAAAATCCCCAAGGTTGTGCAATTGGCAGGGGAGAAATTCAAACCCAGGTCTGAATGACTGAAGACCTTTCCATTCTTGCACTTAAATCTGTTGACTTCTACAACTGTGATGTGAAATAAGGCGAGTGCAGACACTCTTTTCACAGTTCCAGAAAATGAAACAATCCAAGTGACCCATATCTAGCAATCGTAGCTCCAGCTCAGGACACACAATTTTCAAATATGGCTTCATCCCTTGGTTAAAAAAAAAAAACAATCCTGTTTGGAATAGGAGTTCAACTTGAGTGGATGCATTTTGGGGCCAGGATGACAAACTGAAGACCCGAGTGATACTTTTGTTTTATATTTCCTTCAATTTTTCACCATGATTTATGGGCAAAGGATTGAATTTGACCTGCCTTGGAATTAAATTTTCTTTTCCTATTTCCCTTTAGGAAAACCTTGGTGACTCTTGTCCAAGATTGTCACTTTATTAAAAAATATTCTCCTCTATAACTTAGACACATAAATTTTTACATTTTCATTTCTACTCACAACTTAGTGTTTTGGCCTCCCTTCACATCATAACTGGAAAAACACTTAAAATATAAAATGAAAGCAAAGTGACTGAAAAAAATCTGTAGATAGAATTAGAAATTATCCACCCAAGAATTAAGGTACTCCTGCTTACTATGATTTATGTGTACAAAATTAAAGATGAAAGACGCTCTTCTCAGATAGACTCTGAGCAGCTTTGGAACAGCAGCTGCCTTATTCTCTTTGGTTAGCCCATTGCCTATTCAGCAAGTATAATACAGAAAATACTCAATTCCCATTTGTTTAATTGTAGAAGAAAATTGACTTTAAAATGTACATCTCCTCTAATTTAAAAGCTTTTGCTCTGCTTTATAATTCATTTTGTTATATAGCCTAGATGCTAATTTCCATGTCACAGAATGTATTATTTTGGAAAAACAGTAGGGAAAGCTATCTACTCAGGATGAATGCATTGAAAATCCAAAAAGTTTCCTTGTACATAATCCACCTTAACAGTTTTTTTTCTTTATCACTAAGTAAGAAAGACTTTTCGTGAATAGGAGGATTTTTGTTTTTAATTTTAATTAAGGCAGATGGTTAATTTAAATGGTAAATGGTACTGTTGGGGAAATATAACTAAAAACAAAATCTTCTCCCAACCCAGAAATCCTCTTCACAAAGTTAGGTGGAAAAGAAGACACTTTATTATTGAATAATCATTAAAACAGAAATGTGATGTGCATCACAGGTGATAAACTAAGAGATCTCAAAGACAGAAAGAAATCTCACTCTTTTCTAGAGCGAAGCAGATAAAACCCTTTACATACATGTTCTCAAGATAAAAAATAACTAGTCCTTAAGTAAGAGAACTTGACAACACTGTTTGTCACGCATAGTTCATCCTAACTTAAATAGGTAATTGGGGTGATCATCTATCTTATCTAATTAGCTTTATCCAGAGGAAAACCAAACCTGGCATATCTTTATGACAGGAGGTAGTTTTGCAACTTGGAGCAAGGTACACAGGGAAGTTCGGCTCCTACTCTCTCGAAGAAACTGGGAGATACGGGTGCTATCTTCCTTGATGTTTACATTTCAAACAGATGGCTCCAGGTCCTTGAGAAAGACATTCCTAGATCATGAAGCTGACAAACAGCCAATGTAGTCTTCAAAGGGATTTATATACATTTCAAAGAGAGTAGGTAGTACTTACAGTTATAAATTTCAAATTTTCTAAAGTAAATGCTCAAAGAAAAAGGAGAGGGAAATTTCTTCCTTTATGTTCAGCAGAGAGAATTAAGCCTCTCATTTTTAATTTATATTTGTCCTTATAGTATCTACCCTCTGGTTACTTCATGCAAATGTTTATGTAACTGAGTAGGGCTAGTGAAGAGAGACGGAGAGCACTGAACTCATCTCACTCATACCCTTTTTTTTTTCGTAGTTTGTCTTTTTCTCATCTTTCTGAATGTTAAACTTGGTACTTCTTAACCAAGCCATGACCTGAAGTGACTAGTATTCTGCAAGTGAAGAAGATTCCTTTAAGTTCGTTCTTCAAGATCCTGGCATGCTGAGAGGTCTGAGAACAGCTTTCTCAACTTCCTCCCCCTTGGTCTCAGACTCACAAGCTCCAAATTAACCTCTGGTTAATAAATACAGGTTAATAAGTAAAGGGACTAAATGTCCCTTTAATCATTATTCAAATTATCTCTCTTTTTTTCCCTTTTTGCTTCCTTCTCAAAATTATTCTTTGTTACAGTTTCTTATTTAAAACTATTTTGCTACATATAGCACATTTCAGGTATAGGCCAATAGAAGGTAGGGTTCAAATAATCACTGTAGTAAATGTGTCTGGAAAGACTTTCTTCTCTTGCTTCCCATGATGGTGTACTCTCCTGGTTTTCCTCCTACTTCACTGGCTGCCACTTCTTGGTCTCCTTACAGGCTCCTCCTCCTCTACTTGACCCCAAATGAAGGAGCGCTTCTGTATAGAATCAGGAGTTCTCTCCTTATTCACTATCACTCCATAGGTGGTTTCTTCTAGTCCCATGGATTTAAATACCATCTGATGTTGATGAATACAAATTTATATGTCCAGCTCTGAGCTTTCCTATCAGTTCCAAACTTTTATATCCGATAACTTACTTGAAAACTCAACTAAATGGCTGATAGCAACTCACATTTAATTTGTAGAAATGGAGCTCTTGATGTCCCCCAGTCTACTTTTCTCCTAGGCTTCTTGATTCAATAAATGATGCTATTATCCATTCAATTGCTCATTCAAAACACAAAACAAAACAAAAACCTAGTCATTTCATTGACTTACGTGGTCCACATCAGACCCATCAGAAAGCTCTGTTGATTCTACTTCTAAAATATATTTCATATCCACTCCTTCTCTCAATTCTTACAACCACTACAATAGACCAACCCACCATCCTTTCTTATGAAAGGATGAGAGACTGCCTTTCAACCAGTCTCTCTACTTTCACTCTTTAACTTCTTCCTCCATGTATCAACCACCATGATCTTTTAAAAATGTGAATCTTATTACTTCAGTAACCACATGATATACATTTAAGAACTTTCCATTGCACTTAGAATTAAATTAAAAGTCTTTATTGGTGTGTTCTTCACACTTTTTTGTTCAAATGCCCCTAGATATTTAAAGATGGGCAACTAAGAGTAAATATAGGAGAAAACTTCCTTGCATTAAAAAAAAATCAACATGTTAAAATAAAAGAGTTACATAGCTCTGCTAAATATATTCAACTAAATATTAAATAAAACAAGCAAAATTATTTTGTAAAATCATCCTTTAGTGAGATGCATAGGACTTTTATTTTCAATTAGACCATATTTCTGTAGATTAATATTTTTTTATAGCTAGAATAAGACAGGGTTCAGGGTTCAGCATTAGTTCTAGTAAATAAATGACAAGCGATAGGATATATTAGAGTATATGAGGAAGCCTTAGGCGTTAACCTAATTCAGCCTCACCTTGTTTTTTGAAAAGGGCCTGACATGGCTGTTGAGCATGCTTTGTATATGTGCTTTACCCATTTGCTATGTTCCAAAGATAAGAACAAATGGTCTTAACATAAAGATGAAACTTCCCCCACATTGGCATTTCCTTAAGGATAAGCATCTCTCCCTAGGCTAGGAATTAATTGTTACGCTCACCCTGTGACCACCCAGCTAGAGACAATAGACCTGCTGTGTGAGTCACTGTGCCGGCTGGGCCATCTCATGACTGTTGTAAAAGGGACATTCCAATCATGTGATACATGCTCTTTGACAGTATATAACCACTTTGTACACCCCATTTCTTTGGTGCCCTTCTTTCCTTAGGGAAGGAAGGCCCCAGGCTAGTCCTCGGATCTGGCTTGTAATAAACTCACCCCAATTTTGATTTATAGATTGGTTATGGATTATTTTCATCAAGAGTTCCATTCTTTTTTTTTTTTTTTTTTTAAAGATTTTATTTTTTCCTTTTTCTCCCCAAAGCCCCCCAGTACATAGTTGTGCATTCTTCGTTGTGGGTTCTTCTAGTTGTGGCATGTGGGACGCTGCCTCAGCGTGGTCTGATGAGCAGTGCCATGTCCGCGCCCAGGATTCGAACCAACGAAACACTGGGCCGCCTGCAGCGGAGCGCGCGAACTTAACCACTCGGCCACGGGGCCAGCCCAAGAGTTCCATTCTTATCGTGGACTTTAGTATTTTTTTGCATAGCCACATTTCAGTTGTACACATTGTTCAGATATGCCTTAAGTGTAATAGAGAGATGAACCCTTAAGAATTATTATATATGGTTATATTTGTAATTTCACTTCATGGCTAAAACTATTAATTTATTATTATGCATTTGGCGAAACAAACACATCCTATCAACATTTGAGAGGGAGGAAACCATTCTAATTGACCAAAGTTTGTTTTCTATAGTTCAGAACATAACATTATAGGTTGTAACTTCGGAATGTTTTGTTCTACACCCATACTTAAGTGGATATTAAGAATGCAACTTTGTAGAAATTAACAGCAAAAAAGAATAGAACCTGTTAGTCATTATTAAATATGTGCTTATAAAATGTCCACTATTTACAGGAGAATCTATAATACATTCCTGTGAAATTTTTTTTTGAGATTCTGTATTTCTTTTTTTTTTCTTAAAGATTCGCACCTGAGCTAACATCTCTTGCCAGATTTCTTTCTTCTTCTCCCCAAAGCCCCACAGTACCTAGTTGTATATTGCAAGTCCTTCTGGTTGTGTTATGTGGGATGCTGCCTCGGCATGGCTTGGTGAGTGGTGCTAGGTCTGCGCCAAGGATCTGAACTGGGGAAACCCTGGGCTGCTGAAGTGGAATGCGTGAACTTAACCACTTGGCCATGGGGCTGGCCTCTCATTCCTGTTAATTTAAAGCTAATAAATGAATCATGAAAATATATAAAATAGTGGATAAGTGGCTGAGTGACGATAAATAAATGACAAGCAATAGGATATATTGGAGTATGTGAGGAAGCCATTTGGTGTAAAACTATTTTGGCCTGAACTTATTTTTCTAAAAGGGCCTGATGTGGCTGTTGAGCATGCATTGTATATCTGCTTTAAGTATTTGCTATGTCCCAAAGAGAAGAAGAATGCCTTTAAAGATAAGGATGTAACTTCCTCCACATCAGAATTTCCTTAAGGATAAGCATCTCTCTCTAAACTAAGGATTGGTTGCTGACCTGCTGCACTCACCTTGTGACCACTCACCTTGAGACTACCCACCTGCTGTGTTCATGGAATTGCTGTGCTGGTAAAGCAATCTCGTGACTCTTGTACAAAGGGATGTTCCAATCATATGTGATACATGCTCTTTGACTATAGATAACCACTCTGTACACTCTCACTTCTTTCAAGTGCTCCGTTCTTTTGTGAAAGGACTCTCCTGGGCTACATGGTCCTCAGGGTAGGCCCATAATAAACTCAACCCAAT
This sequence comes from Equus asinus, assembly GCF_041296235.1. Lineage (NCBI taxonomy): Eukaryota > Metazoa > Chordata > Mammalia > Perissodactyla > Equidae > Equus > Equus asinus. The sequence continues at coordinate 144,017,185 of NC_091791.1, read as the reverse complement.
TTTGATTTATAGGTTAGTTGTGGATTATTTGCATCGACAGTGACAACAAGCAGGAGGCTTTCGCCATGTAAAATGGTAAGTATGGCTTCACAGTACTCCCTGATGTTTTAGCAACAGTTAATGAGATCTATATTTCCCAAAACTCTGAATAAATATTTAAAAAAAGAATTTTAAAAACCTCTATTTTATCTCTAATATATGTATATTTTCATTTATAATGTAATGTTGATTGGAGGAAAACATAGAACCTTTGACCTTGTCCTTAACGTCGTGCAAAACGTGCAGCTGAGACACAGACTACTTCGTGGACAGTAGCAGTGTACAATATCACTGGCTGTATTACCAGAACTCACCCAAAATCATGGCCTTCCTTAGATCTGTATCTAAACTGAGTCTTGTGTAAAGTGGAACTTATAGTCACTGATTCTTAGAGTGTGCATCATATACAGATTTCAATATACTCCTTTCTTTATAGATTTATTTCTAAAAAGGCTTATAGTTATTGAGTTTTGATTGCTATCATGTTATCTTGTTTAAGTTTTCCTACTTAAAAGGTATCTCTTTCAGAAAATCATAGTGTTTGAAAATCCATACTTTTTTTTTTTTGAGGAAGATTAGCCCTGAGCTAACTAATGCCAATCCTCCTCTTTTTGCTGAGGAAGACTGGCCCTGAGCTAACATCCCTGCCCGTCTTCCTCTACTTTATATGTGGGACACCTACCACAGCATGGCTTTTGCCAAGTGGTGCCATGTCCACACCCGGGATACAAACCAGCGAACTCCAGGCCAGCGAGAAGCAGAACGTGCGAACTTAACTGCTGCACCACTGGGCTGGCCCACAAAATCCATACTTTTTAAATGATGTATTTTTCCCAGAAATATATTTAGAAACTTAAATAGGATTAAATAATGATGTTAAAAAGATAAAATGGCTTCACCATTAATTTTTTTCAAACCATGTACTTCATATTTCATGCCACTGTATTTTTCTTTTTCTAGTTTAATTCTTTTGATAATTATGCTTCAGATTGCAGATGCAGTCACAGTAGGCTATCTTTCCAAGGTGTGGGTCATTCCATCAAGACATATGCATTTGCCTGTTCTCTGAAAACAGTCTCAGCAAGAAATGGACAATTCAATTTTTATTCAGGCAAAGCAGAATTCTAAAAAGCAGGCTGTAATTTTAGGATATATTTTGTACATCACCTTGAATTTGATGTATTGACCCTTAAACACTATTTTATTTTTCTACATGACAAATAAGAAATATGGAGAATCTTAAATTTTTTTTTGTTGTAAAAGTAAAGCATGCTTATTATATTAAAAAATGGGGAAGTAGAAGGAATAAAATACCACGTCTTTGGAAGAATGTGTAATGGTTTGGAGCACAGATTTTTAGGGTCTAATAGACTAAGTTCATATCCTAGCTGTGCCATGAACTAACTGTATGACCTTGGGAATGTTAATGTACTTGCCTGTGCCTCAGTTTCTACAATTGAAGAATAGAGACGACGTTAATACTAACTATACCATAGGGTTGCTGTGAGATGAAATAAGTCATTCAGGTAAACCATCTGGCTCCAGGAAATATTTAGTAAGCATTCACTAACATCATCCAAAACAACCATTGTTGATTATTTGCTATTATGCTTTTTTCTCATGTATTTTTAACATTTGTTATAATAATAATATATGAATATGTATGCATGTATCACTTTTCTTTTAAAATTAATTTTTAATAATTTTTTTATGACTGCAAAATTGTTTCTTACTCTTTGTAGTAAAAAAAATGCAGATAGCACATTGGCTAAAAAGTCTTGTTCTGGTCATGGAAGCCATTTAAAATGCTTTAGGGAGAGGGATAAGGGGCACATCTGTACAGTAATGGATGGCAACTAGATGAACGCAATGTAGTCTATACAGAAGTTGAGATATAAGGATGTACACCTGAAATTTATATAATATTATAAACTAATGTTACCTCAATAAAAAAAAGTACTTTTTCTAGAGTGTCTTAGAGCACTGGTATAAACAGTTGAGCATAGCCCTCCTCATCTGTGAGAATGCACAATATAACTGAACATTGGATACTTATCCCGAGGGAAATTAGACATCCCTCCTGGTAATTTATCTTCAGAGAGCACTTACAATGGGGTCCGTATGCTGCCTGCCTCAGTGATAGATATGTAACTTACAGTCAGTGTCTCTAAGGGAAACAGTCCCATTTACCACCCATCACCAGTTTCTATCTTGTTTCACCCAGGATAGAGTTCCCAGAAGACTCTTTGAACAGGAAAGAAGCTCTAACATTTTGTGAGACTGAAATATCTTAGTCATTGCCGTAGCAAAATACCACTGGCTGGGTGGCTTAAGCAACAGAAATTTATTTCTCATAGTTCCGGAGGCTGGAAAGTCCAAGATCAAGGTGCCAGCTGATTCAGTTTCTGAAGAGGTCTCTCTTGCTGGTGGGCAAATAACCACCTTCTCACTGTGTCCCTGCACAAAGAGAGAGAAATCTTCCTCTACTTACAAGCATTCCTCTTATATGCATTTCTATCGGATTAGGACTCCATCCTTATGACCTCATTTAACCTTAATTACCTTCTAAAGACCCTATCTCCAGATAGATACGGTTATATTGGGGTTAGGGCTTCAACATACAAATTTTAGAAGAAAACAATTCAGCTCTCGTATTCTGTACAGGTGAAGAGGAATTCAGGAAATGTCAATCCTATAATCTGGGTGAGTGCATTCTCCTTGCCCTACTATAGGACAGAAAAGAAATTTCTCCATTTTGTTGAACATCCCACATAATATCCTCATTAAAACATTTAGTGAACAGCTTACTGTGTGCTAGGAACGGTGCTGAGTCCTGGGGCTTGAGCTCTGTTCTTCAGAAACTCCATTGCCTCCACATCTAAACTCAAACTATGTTTCAAGTCTTTCAATGATTTGACCTCATCCATTTGGCAAAATTTACTTCTCACATAGTATTCCAGTGTGAACCATTCACTCTACTTCATCTGTTTTTCTGCAAATGCTTTTGAGTGCTTACCATATGCTGAGTATATTGTAGGCATTGCAAATACAGCGACAACCAAACAAAATCCCTGCTTTCATAGATTTTAAAGCTAGTATGGGGCTCGGACAATAAACAAACAGAATAACATGATATCAGTTAGTAACCCTTATTGTGAAGAAATAATGATAGAAGGAGAGAGAACAATTTAGGGGAATATATGTGCCATTTTACATACAGTGGTTAAAGAAGTTTTCTTGAATAATGGGGGTATTTTAATAATTGAGGGAAGGAGTTGTGTGACTATTTAGGGAAAGAGCATTCTAGGTAGAGGGCAGAGCAAGTGTGAAGTTCTTGAAGTGGGACCACGCTTGAAGTGGAGTAGCAAGCTGACCAAAGTGGGTGAGTGCAATAAACTAGAGGAAAGAATGGTGGAGATATAATTGAAGAGAGAGCCAGGGGCCAGATCATGCAAGACTTTGGAGCATGATGTCTTTGAGTTTCAAGTAGGAAGGAAGCCTTTGGGAAGTTTGATGGCTGTGTTGAGAATAGGAAATAGCAGGCAAGTGTGAAGACAGGAGGCACTAGCAGTCATCCAGTCTAGAAGACCCATCTCTGCCTCATTATTATGTCTCACCTGCATTCCTGCTTCCTCCCCTTTTCTCTGATCTCTTAGTTGGTATTATACCACTCTTCTCTCCATTTGTTCAATCCTTTGTGATCCAGCTCAGGTCATTGTCTGATTTTATTCACTTCCAGCATATTTTATACTGGGGAAAAACATTGCAGGTGACTTATTTTCACATCTTTCAAATAGTTTAACACTCCTGGATTCTGGCAACTAAATCCATCATTTGGAAAATGATTTCTTAAATGTGTATGATTCTATTTTATTAAAGTAACACTTTTTTTTCCTGCTTTTTTTCTCCCCAAATCCCCCCAGTACATAGTTGTATATTTTAGTTGTGGGTCCTTCTAGTTTTGGCCTGTGGGACACTGTCTCAGCGTGGCCTGGCGAGTGGTGCCATGTCTGTGCCCAGGATCCGAACACGTGAAATCCCGGACTACCGAAGCAGAGCACGCAAACTTTACCACTCAGCCAAGGGGCCGGCCCCATAAAGTAACACTTTTCTTACCTGCTGATTTCTGACTCCAAAGCCTTCTCTAAATGGAATGCAAAAGAGAATCCAGAAAAATATGCCTCTGGGCTGCCAGAAAAGATGCCCTAAAGTCCGTATGTTTTCCTCTTGCATTCTCATATCCACAGACGACTGATAGAAGAGACAGATGATAGAAGAGACATGTTAGAAGAGATACATGGTGGACTTGGCAAGAAGTTTCTCTCTTTTCCTGTTTCTAGGGATCTCACTTATTATCCCACTGACCATAAAGAAGAATTTGTTTTTCCCCAGCTGATAGGATGGACTACTCATCTTACTCAGCATAATATAGGGTAAAGTCAGTCCCACAGTATGTAAACCACTCCATCAGTAGGCAATATTAGGGACACCTGAAGGAACGAACTGGGATGTTCTGACCTGAAGGAGCAAGGATATATCTGACATTTTTTAAAGTTCAGAAGTGAGAGGTCCTGGGAGAGCTATAGTTGACAAGTTAGAAAGCGTTTCTAATTCTTTTTTTTTTCTTTTTTCCTTTTAAGATTGGCACCTGGGCTAACAACTGTTGCCAATCTTCCTCTTTATTTTTTTAAGGATTGGCACCTGAGCTAACAACTGTTGCCAATCTTTTTTTTTTTTTCCTGCTTTGTCTCCCGAAACACCCCCTGTACACAGCTGCATATCTTAGTTGCCGGTCCTTCTAGTTGTGGGATGTGGGACACCGCCTCAATGTGGCCTGATGAGCAGTGCCATGTCCCCGCTTAGGATCCGAACCCTGGGCAGCAGAGCACGCAAACTTAACCACTCAGCCATGGAGCCGGCCCCTCTAATTCTTAAGCTTTCTGTTCTTCTCTTCCACTTCCATGTCTTTCCACTGTTCATCTTCCTTTTTATGTATCTCTTTGCCATCTCCCTACCTGGGAGGAAGGAGGGTGAGTTTTTTGTATCATCCTATTTAATCAGTCTATTCTTTAAGAACCAGAGAGAAATTTCTGGAAATAATGAAAAAATAGAGCACAATGCTTAGACATTGTATCTCAAGACTGCCTGCTAAAGCATTACTCTTTATAATGGTGACTGCATAATGCATTTATTTAAGTTTAGCATCTATTTTTTATGTTGCAGCTGTGGCACCTGAATTAATCAAGATTAATAATGGCTCTGCAAATAATGAGCAGTGTTGAAACAACTGTGGCATTGGTTCTCAATGAATGACTGTTGAATTCAATTTCAATAATAATCTGTCCCATTAAATGAATGACACAAGTCCTGAGAAAGACAACTTGTATATCCTGCTCATAATTATGACAGCTCTGAGGAGATAGGAAGGCCCTTTGTGGGCTCCTTAAAAAGACAGTAAAATGGAAATTTTACTCAGGTTTCCAACAGACCTCTGGATTGGGCCAGAGTGGCTTGAAACTTGCTACTATCAGTTATTGGTTGTGTGAGGTATAATTTCTCTAAGTTTGAATTTTCTTATCTATAAGATGGTAATAATGATTGACACCACTCTTAGACTTTGACAAGAAAGGCCCTTGCCCTGGGCCCTACTCTGGCCCTTTTCTGACTATGCCCTTCCCCAAGGTGTGAAGAGTTAGCATGGCTAAAGACATGTGCCCACCCAGAGCCTGCAGCACCCCTGTATCCACCCCACAGACCACTCCAAGTATCTAGGACCCCAGAATTTTAGGCTTATAGAGCTCTGAGTCTGCTTTCAGAGCCTGCCTGAGGTAGCCAAGGAGGGGCTGCCTGAGGGATGGGAGGGTGTGAATGGAGCTTGTATGTTCAGCTAGACACCCACAGTTGTGCATTTCAGGCACCTTGTGCAGTGCAGGTGGAGCTTGAGACAAGAAGAGAAGAATGGTGCACATAGGATGGGTACCCTAGGGTACCCGTGGGTATCCTCGGGCAGCCACATTTCTGCAAACCTCCAAGGAATGAGAACAAGAAATTTGAAACTGGAATTCCAGGTTGTTATGATGTACATTTTTCAAGGTAGGGGGCTGGAATATATTTTATTTAGCAGGTTGTTACCTTGATTTACTATTATTTTTAAAGATCATTTGTAATTTGAGATAATCGCAAATTCACATGCAGTTGTAAGAAAAAATACAGAGGGATCTCTGGTACATTTTGCCTAGTTTCCCCAAATGGTAACATTTTGCAAAATTATAGCATAGTATCACAATCCAGATATTGACATTGATACAATCCAAAGATCATGTTCTGATTTCCCCAATTTTACTTGTACTGCTTGGTGTGTCTGTGTATATTAAGTTCTACCACCTGTGTAGGTTCCTGTATTTATTACCACAGTCAAGACACTAAACAGTTCTAATGCCACAAGGATTCCTTGTGAATTTATTACTTTTAAATATATAGACACATAGAAATGTCTCAGCAAATGAGGGAGAGTAGTGTTAAAAATAAATGTTTGACTTCGGCTAAATTGAAAGTAAAGTAATCTATCAGAAAGCAGGACACTTCTGACAGGGAAAACCCTTCCTGAAACCAAATGCTACTATTAACCCAGTGATTCCATTGGGACAGGTGTTTTTTTTTCCCACACGGGCATTTATAGATGGGGATTGTGGGAGGGTTGTACTTGAAATTGCTGCCTCTGATTCCCGGGTCAGGTTGTTTCTCTGTCCTTTATTGCTCAATACTCCATATCTATATATTGTTAGCCCAACACTCCTTTTATTGTTTATTGCTCAATATTCTGTGTCTATGAATACAGGAAAGCTGACCCTGAGGCAACTCTCACATTTTAGCAAAGCTCTTAGGCTTCCTAGGAGCACTGATTTCCATAGAGTTTGTAGGAGAGTTGAGGGCCGTCCTGCTCATCTTATTAGGAACCTACAAACTTCTCAGGCTTACACTCTACCCTGGATATAGGTTTTAGGGCAACTAGGCCAACTCATGTTCTACTGAGTGGTTAACAAGGCAGAAAGGGCTTTTATTACCTGCTAATAGTGGGAGTTACTATTGAAGCATGTGAAAAAAGAGAAAGCACTATGCAAGGAGGAGATAAAAGATAAGACCCACAGAGAAATAATCCAATGAAAAGAATTACGGTTAGGTTATAGTCAGGATTCAGCTTTGGAACAGTCCCACCCCTGAACTCCCTGCAGCTTGTCCCAAATGTTCTGCGGTCCACCCTGGAATCCGTTTGATGGTTGGCAGGAGCTTCTGTTCTACCTCCGTCCACCAGATACAGCCTGTTGGCCCGCTGACAGGCTGGCTCATTCTTCAAGCTCTTCTTTTCCAGTCTTTTGGCATCTAAGTCTCTGTATTTTCAGCAGTTGGTTGACTCCTAACATGAGCCAAGACCTAATCTGGGAACGAAGCCAGGATCCAGGGCAGCCAAAAAGGCAAAAGTTGGCTGTGAAAATAAACCTAGTGCTTCCTCAGGGACTCTGGGTGTTAGCAATGCTATGGAAGCAAACCCTTTGTTTAATTTAGGGTCCATGTTTTTGGTAGAGATATATATACACACACACACACATATTTTTTCCCATATATATGTTAGACAAATGACTGAAACCCCAAATTTAGTGCAACTGTGAACATATATTTGTGATAGTTGCTAAGAACATAATCTGGGTAGCAGAATTACATAGGGAGGAGTGGGAGGGAGCAGAAGGTAATTCTATTTGCAACTTGAGTGCTGTCAAAGCATATTTCGGGAGAAATTTAATTTTATTTCAGTCTTATAAGTCTTTTTTGGTTCTTTAATTTTTTTAAATACAGAAAGATTATTAATAAATAAATAAGACCATTATCTTACCATACAGAAAAAATGACTGTTAGTTTCTTTTCTTTTATCCATATATTTACCATAAATCATATTTGTAAGAGTTTAAAAGTAGTATATGATTATTATACAAAATATGGAAAAATCAAAAATAGAAATGAAATTAAAATCATCCATAATATACTACCCATAACACCACTATTGACATTTTGGTGTATATCCTTCTAAAATGTGTGTGTATATACCATTTGTGAAAACATATGAAATACATGCTTTAACAAAGTTGAGTTATAGTATATACCTATTTTATAATCTGCTTTTTCTACTTAATGATGTAGCTTGAACATTTTCCCATATTCTTATAAAACATGACTTTTAATGATTAAATAGTATTCCATCACACAGATGTGCCATAATTGACTTCACAGTTTTCTTATTTTGGATATGTGAGTGGTTTCCAATTTGTCATTGTAGAATAGAATGTGGCAGAAATTTAGTACTTCTGCATTCGGTGTCAGAGGGACTTGCTGAAAATGACTGTTCATTCTGTCTGTTGCTGCCAGCCCCTGCTGTTTCCAGAAACTTGCTGTATCGACCATCTCTTTTCCCATTAAGAGCATGGGGATCTTATTATAAAGGTGGTATAGCTAAGAGTGTGGCTGTGGCAAGGCCAAACCGACCTGGGTTCAAATCTTAAACCTGCCATTTTCCAGCTCTCAAAGACTCAGTTATCTCACATTTAATTAGGGTTATTGTAAGGATACATGAGACAAGGTACCTAAATTTATGTTGCTATTTAGCTGATAACAGTGTTATCACTTATTTTCTCTTCTTTGAGATGTATTTATTGAGCAGTTGAATGTGGCAAGCATTGTGTTAGGTGCTGAAGATACAAAGATGGGAAAAACAAGCATAGCCCTGGCCCTGTGGCTTTTGACAGGCCAGTGTTATAGAAAATCAACAAGCATCATGTTTTTAAAAATTCAGAATTGCAGCTATGCCAAGTGCTAGGAAGGAGAGAGACCTGGTACAAGGAGATCTGTCAGAGGGGATTTGATGTGGCCACAGAGGGGCTCTTGTGTTCTCAGAGGGAACATGGGCCTTTGCCCTTTGATTCTGGACAAGAAGAGAGGGCTACAGGGAGACTGGTATCTACCAGGAAACGCTCAACTTGCTCTAAGATCTTTTCTTGTCTTCTCTCCCAAATGAAAAGAAACTGTATGAATGTGACTTTGCAATGGTACACTGCAGACTGGGACCAGCAGGAAATGTCTTTAACTCTTTCCTGCCCACTGTGCATGGCCTTTGATGATCTTTCTTGTTTATAGTATCTGTGCTTTCATAGCCTTTTGTCCATTCCTCCAAGATGGATTGTTGAAATATGCTTCTTTGCCTGAGTGTCTGTTCTCTCCCATCTTCTTTACTCTGCCGCACTGGCAATCGTCATATTGCCAGGGCTTAGCAGGGCACCGGGCACACAGTAGGTTCTCACAACATGCATGGTAGGGCAGCTGCTAGAGAGGGTTCAGTGAAGAAGGGGACGAAGGCATTCCAGACAAGGAGACATGAGGTAAATTGGTGAGAAAGGATGAGCAACATCACCTGCAATAAGAGTATCAAGGTATGGCTGTATCAGGAGCAGGGAGAGGCTGGGGAAAGGCTGTTAGGTGGAAAAATAGGAGACGACACTAGGAAAGTAGTTGGAGCTGAGTTGTGAAATGTCTTCTGTCATTAATACTAGAAACAAATTTTAAGAAAACAGACTGGAAAAGAGAAGAGGGCTTTAAAAAAATAGAAGTTAAATACTGCTAATTATCTGACAGCACAGAAAAACAACAGAGAGCAAAATAAATCCTCCCAGCTGTGATCAGCTTGCTTAAGGATCTTGAACTTCACAAGCCTCTCGGGAGCTAGAACCTTCATGGTCTGCTATCCTTGCAATCATGAAGTTAATATCATCTTCAATGTCTGAAGGTAAAGGGGCCTTTAAAACAGAGAAATATAGCATCTTATTTTTTAAAAATTTTTGGTTAGTTTTTATATTTTTATTTTAAAATATATAGACAATAAGATTTTATAACTTTAACATCATGAATACATTTCTCATTATTAACAAATGTCTTCATACACCAATAGATTAGAAAGTTTACTTGCATAAACTTTCAAGTTTATGTAGCAAAGTAAGAAATCTCATTGTTACTGGAATAAATAGGCACTTAATATGCTTGGCTTCATTCTGTTATCTATGGATTATAGAGAGGTTTTATGTGAATGTGTTCCTGTGTGTAAAACTGTGTTTCCAAAGAACTCACTTAATTACCTCTTGTCCTAATTCCTAGAGACACACTTGGGGGCTCATACTGACTGGGCTGTGAGGCTGCCTGCTATCTCATTCTGGTCTCTTCCCTGAGGATTCAGGATTCCTGACCTCAGCCAGAACGGATTATACCCCATGAGTGGGCAATCATATAGATTTTGCCAACAAACATTCTGATTTGGTGCCAAGCCTGGGAAAAAAATAGGTATATAAGAGTCCAAGAAAACAGATGCCACACTCAAATTAGGGTAATTTAAAGAGGGTTTATTTATGAGAGACTAATTACAGAAGTTCGGAGGAGTGAAGGTCCTATCAGAATTTCTAAGAGATGAGTAACTCCTTTCATGCGCAGCTTTGCATATCATTGCCTGTTTGGAAAAGAAAATGCAGTGTACCTGTGTGCATACATCAGCAATTTTATGTACAATTAAAATGAATCAAGAAGAGGAAAATGAAAGACTAAAGAAAATCTACCATAGTCATCAGGGGGTGTTGAAATCAAATCACAGTTTTCTAATTTAGACTACATTGCCTTACGCAGGAGCACAGTTCTAGAGAAAAGTAGCATGTTCTTTCCTTATTTACTAGACAAGCTCTGTCTGCTGCTGGAACACACCAGCAGTGTCTTGATTCTCCATTTCCAGCTCTGCAGGAGCATCTGTTTTATTGATTGGCTGCCCACCAAATCAGGAGCTGATCTGCCTTATTGAAAAGCCCTGTGTTCACAATATGTTTTCATTAGTTTACTAAGTGGTATAAACATCTTAAACTGCACTGCAGCACCTCCCCTGCAAGTTCAAATTAATTTGATCTTTATTCTCAGTCTTGACTCTGTACATGGGCTTTTCATTGGCCAAGGTCAATGTGGAGTAGTTTTAGCTGCTATTTTACAAAAGAGGTGCTGGACAGCATCACACTAGCACACAGACAGCATTAGGAGACAGCAAGAGAGGGAGGTGATAGTCTTTCTGGAAGTTTTAATATTTTGCTTTTGTATTTACATGTTTAGTATAACTGGAATTGTTTTTTGTATATAGTGTGAGGTAGGGACCCAATTTCACTTTTCTTTATATGGATTTCCCCCCCAGCACTATTTATTGAATAGTCCACCCTTTCCCCAGTGATTTGCAATGCCACTGAACACATATAAGGAAATGTGTGTTGGTCAGATTCTGAGCTCTGAATTGCGTTCTATTGGTCTGTTTTTTTTTCTTTTATAAAATTAACTACTTTCCTTTCTTTTTCCTTTTTTTTTTTATTGAGGTAACATTCGTTTATAACGTTATATAAATTTCAAGTGTAGATCATTATATTTCGATTTCTGTGTAGACTGCATCATGTTCACCACCCAAAGACTAATTATCATTCATCACCATACACATGTGCCAGTCACCCCATTAGCCCTCCTCGCTCTCCCCTTCCCCTCTGGTAACTACCAATCTAATCTCTGTATCTATGTGATTGTTTGTTGTTGTTGTTTTTATCTTCTATTTATGAGTGAGATCATACAGTATTCGACTTTCCCCCTCTGACTTATTTCACTTAGCATAGTACCCTCAAGGTCCATCCATGTTGTTGCAAATGGCAAGATTTCATCTTCTTTTATAGCTGAGTAGTATTCCATTGTGTATATATACCACATCTTCTTTATCCATTAGTCCTTTGATGGGTAATTTGTTTCCAAGTCTTGGTTATTGTGAATAATGCTGCAGTGAACACACAGGTGCATATATCTTTACGCATTCATGTTTTCATGTACTTTGGGTAAATACCCAGCAATAGAATAGCTGGATTGTATGGTAGTTCTATTCAAAATTTTTTGAGGAATCTCCATACTGTTTTCCATAGTGGCTGCACCAGTTTGCATTCCCACCAGCAGTAAATGAGGGTTCCCTTTTCTTCACATCTCCAACACTTATTTCTTGTCTTGTTAATTATAGGCATTCTGATAGGAATGAGGTGATATCTCATTGTAGTTTTGATTTGCATTTCCCTAATAATTAGGGATGTTGAACATCTTTTCACGTGCCTTTTGGCCATCTGTATATCTTCTTTGGAAAGATGTCTGTTTAGATCTTTTACCCATTTTTTAATGGGGTTGTTTGGTTTTTTGTTGTGGCGATGTATGAGTTTTTATATATTTTGGATATTAACCCCTTATGAGATATATGGTTTGCAGATATCTTCTCCCAGTTGTTGGGTTGTCTTTTCATTTTGTTGATGGTTTCCTTTGCTGTGAAGAAGTTTTTTAGTTTGATGTAGTCCCATTTGTTGATTTTTTTTTCAATTGTTTCCCTTGCCCGGTCAGACATGGTACTTGAAAACATGCTGCTAAGACTGATGTGAAAGAGTGTACTCCTTATGTTTTCTTCCAGAAGTTTCATGGTTTCAGGTTTTACATTCTAGTCTTTAATCCATTTTGAGTTAATTTTTATGTATGGTGTAAGATAATGGTCTACTTTCATTCTTTTACATGTGGCTGTCCAGTTTTCCGAACTCCATTTATTAAAGAGACTTTCCTTTCTCCATTGTATGTTCTTGGCTCCCTTGTTGAAAGTTAGCTGTCCATAGATGTGTGGGTTTATTTCTGGGCTCTCAGTTCTGTTCCATTGATCTGTGTGTCTGTTTCTGTGCCAGTACCATGTTGTGTTGATTATTATACCTTTGTAGTATATTTTGAAATCAGGGAGTGTGATACCTTCAGCTTTGTTCTTTTTTCTCAGGATTCCTTTGGCTATTTGTGGTCTTTTGTTGTTCCATGTAAATTTTGAGATTCTTTGTTCTATTTCTGTGAAAAGTGTCATTGGAACTTTGATAGGGATTGCATTGAATCTATAGTCACTTTAGGAAGTATGGACATTTTTAACTATGTTAATTCTTCCAATCCAAGATCACAGAATATTTTTCCATTTCTTTATGTCTTCTTCAATTTCTTTCAACAATGTTTTACAGTTTTCAGTGTACAGGTCTTCCACCTCTTTGGTTAAATTTATTCCTTGGTATTTTATTCTTTTTTTGCAGTTGTAAATAGGACTGTATTCTTAGTGTATAGATGCACAACTGATTTTGGTATGTTGATTTTGTATCCTGCAACTTTATTGCATTCATTTATTATTTCTAAAAGCTTTTTGGTATATACTTTAGGATTTTCTATATATAAAATCATGTCATCTGCAAATAGAGACAATTTCACTTCTTCTTTTCCATTTGGTTCCCTTTTATCTCTTTTTCTTGTCTGATTGCTCTGGCTAGGACTTCCAATACTATGTTAAATAAGAGTGGTGAAAGTGGGCATCCTTGTCTGGTTCCTGATCTTAAAAGGATACCTTTCAGCTTTTCTCCATTGAGTATGATATTACCTGTGGTTCTGTCATATATGAGCTTTATTATGCTGAGGTACTTTCCTTCTATACCCATTTTATTCATGGTTTTCATCATGAATGGATGCTGTATCTTCTCAAATGCTTTCTCCACATCTATTGAGATGATCATGTGATTTTTATTCTTCATTTTGTTAATGTGGTGTATCATGTTGATTGATTTGTGGATGTTGAACCATTCCTGCATCCCTGGAATAAATCCCACTTCATCATGGTGTATGATCTTTTTAATGTATTGTTATATTCAATTTGCTAGTATTTTGTTGAGGATTTTTGCATCAAGGTTCATCAGTGATATTGTCTTGTAATTTTCTTTTTTTGTGTTGTCCTTGTCTGGTTTTGGTATGATGGTAGTGTTGGCCTCACAGAACAAGTTAGGAAGCTTCCCTTCCTTTCCAATTTTTTGGAAGCATTTGAGAAGGATAGGTATTGTCTTCTTTAATGTTTGGTAGAATTCAACATGGAAGCCATCTGGTCCTGGGCTTTTATTTTTGGGGAGGTTTTTGATTACTGTTGCAATCTCCTTACTGGAGATTGGTCTATTCAAATTCTCTGTTTTTTTTTTTTATTCAATTTTGGAAGGTTGTATGACTCTAAGAATTTATCCATTTCTTCTAGATTATCCAATTTGTTGGCATATAGCTTTTCATAGTATTCTTGTATAATCTTTTGTATTTCTGAGATGTCCATTGTAATGTCTCCTCTTTTGTTTCTGATTTTATTTATTCAATGCATTACTTTTAAATCAATGTATTCCTACCAACTTGCTAAACTAATGGCTTAGTTAGTTAGTTTATTTGACTTAATGTTGCTATTTTGTTGGGTAGAGTTTCCTCCTTTAATCATCAGTTTGGGGGAGTATTTTTCTATTTTTTACTCTTCATTAAAAAGTTTAAATTAGCTTATAATTTTTCATGAAAAATTTTAAAATTCATATTGGGATAATATAAATTTATAGATCAATTTGGGAAGGATCCATATCTTTAAATATTATCTTCTTATCTATAAGCATGATATATTTATCCATTATTTGTCTTCTTTAATGCTTTCAAAAAGTTTTATAATTTTCTCCGTAAAATTATCACACATATGTTATGCCATTCGTTCATTCATTCACTTATTATTTTCTTAGAGAGCTTACTTTTCAAATAGCAAATTTGCCAGCATTGTGTCCTTCTTGATTTAAGATCAATGTGGTTTTTTTCATTAGTTGTGATGTTTACTGTAGGCTTTTGTAGATATGTTTTTATCAAGTTAAGTTCCTTTCTAGACTTAGTTTTTACTATGAATAGATGTTAAATTTTATTGAATGCTTTAATTCATCTGTTGAGATGGCTATAGGGTTTTCTTCTTAATGTGGAAAATTACATTAATTGATTTTTGAGTATTAAAACATTCTAACATCTCTATTCAACTTGATCATGATGAACTGTGTTTTTATACATTTAAATTTCTCTTGAAATTTCATTTAGGATATATGCATAATTTTGTGAGATGGATTAACCTATAATTTTCCATTCTCATACTGTTCTTGTCTGATTTTAGGTCAATATTTTGCTATCCTTATAAAATAATTTAGTGAAGATTTGCTTAATTTTTTGTTTTCTGGAAAAGTTTATAAAAACATTTGAATATTTGATATAAATTACTAGTAAGCCCTAAAGTCTTGGTGATTTTCTGCAAAGAGGAGGTTGGTTAGAATTTTACTATTAATTCAATTTCTGGTTTCAGATATATTCAGATTTTTAATTTCTTATTAAGTTATGTCTGATAAATAATGTTATAGGAAATATAAAATTTGTCCAGGTTTTCAAATTCATTGACATAGTATCTTCTAAATGTGATTATAGCTCTAGCTATGACCTTTTTTGATTCCAAGTATTTTATATTTGTTCTTCTCTCTTTTTTCCATGACTTCTAAAATATGTATAAAATGTGTATATGCATGACTATGTAGGCATGCACATATGTGTATATGTATACTTGTCTGTGGGGGGGTGTGTGTGCACTCTTTCACACTGTGAGAAACTTGACTCCCAACAACACCACATTTACTTAATTGTTCAATTCTATAATACATCTAAAGCAGTTTTAGCACCACTTCAATATGCTATCTAATGACAATTTCTATTACTAAGAACACTTTTGGTCTTAAGGATAATTTTGTGTGATAAAATTTTGCTTCACTAGCTTTCATCCTTTTTTTCCCTTTCAGTGTCTTTGCATTTTAGCTTTGACTCCTATAAATGACATATGAATTTCCTCATCTGCTGTGACAAACTCTGTTTTTTAACTTGCTATTTTAGTTCATTCACATCTGTTATGATTACTGTGGATATTTGGACTTATCTCTAACATTTTATATGGTACTTTCTATTTGTTCCTTTTTTTCCTCTGCTTTTTTCCCCTCCTACATTGCCTTCATTGGATTGATTTATTTTTTGCTCTCTTTGGTTGAAAATTATATATACTATTTTTATTTTTTAAAGGTTACCTGTCAAATTTTGATATGCAGATGTGTTATAATGATGGCTAATATTAATTAATAACTCTATATGAGAACTTTAGAAGACTTAACTCTAATTTCCTGCCTCTCATCCTACATGTTATTGATAGCAAGTATTTTATTTCTGTTCTATCTTTTACTGTCCCTCTCATCCAGTAAGACTTATATCTCTAAGTTTATTAAAACTGCAAATACTTTCAGTGATTTGTTACTTGTAACCAAATGAATTTTGACAGGATGATAGAGCAGCTTCTCCAACTTCACATTTGGGTGTTTCTGCTAAGAACCTACTCCTTCAACACTATATAAAAATTAGCAATTGATATTATGATGTTTATTATTAATCTTAGAGAATTGTCTCCTCAATGAAATTATACTCAGAGGAAGAAGCATACATGTTAAGTATTTTAGCTATGAGGAAATAATTTGAGGACAGCAACCATATGCCTGAAAACCATTTCTCTTGTTCTAAATTTTAGAAAATTATCTCCTTAGAATTTCAACTCTATCAAAATGAGATAATATGCTAAACTAAGTAATTTACCAAAAGCTTGCTGTCAAGGAGTTCATCGATATTCTCTGGAAAGCAGTATGGCTTACATCTGCTTCTGGCTAAGTGAAACCAGAGGCTCAAACTGGGAAGAAGCATGGAGAAAAGGGAACTGGAATGGAGGTCTGAGAGATTTGAGCAGCAGTAAGTTGAGGTACTAGGCCCTGGCGGTGGAGCTCAAGGACAGGGTTCAAAATGTGGAGGACCAGCAAATGGTTAACACAACCTCTTCTTGCCTTGATGTCCAGTTCTTATAGCACTTGAGTAATTCTTCTAAATTCTTCTATCATCATTACAGGCCCCATTTTTGCTATGAATCAACGCATTGAGGAAGTGTCAATGTAAGCCCTCAAAACTGGGATGGGAGGAAAAAGAGGATCAGATATGAATGAGCAGGATCCATTATTACTGACCTGTGAGCAGAGCAGAGGGGGCATAGCAAAAGGAAACATAATTCTAGGTGCCAGGATTGCAGTGTGGTAAGTGAAGGTATCGGATTCAGAGGCTCAGTCCAGGCTCAGAGCTGTTAGAAGTGAGCGAGAAGTCAAAATTTAGGGGCTCAGGTCTGGCACAGACAAAGTACAGAGTGTCTCATAAACAGCGATGATTTGCTTTTGTTTGCCTTTTTTTGACTGCTTACTGTGTGCCAAGAAATTCATATATATCATCTCTAATGTTCTCAAGAATCTTGGAGAATTGGAGTATTTTCAATCCCTATTTTACATGAAGAAACTGGGATTAAAAGGTGTTAGGAGATTGACCATTTTACATCTATCAGTCAGCAGAGCTAGGATTTATGTATCAGTTTATTTTACTCAGAGTCTGTGCTTTTTCCACTACAGCTTGCCATCTCTCAATGAAATGAATTCCTGTTCCTTTCAACTGGGTCTTGACAGATCCAACCACAGGTTAGGCTGAAAAATACACATTTTTCCTTCTTTAAAATATGTCTTGGGTGGATTTTCTTATTCTGCACTTCATCACAACCTCTTTCTCCAGACATTTTTATTAAGCATAAATCCGCAGGCAACTAATAGACATTAAAGGAGTTAGGTCAGATATCCTACCTGAGAACCAATATGTGGAAAGATTACCTACCATATGAAATGAAAAAGAAAATGTTTGTAGTACATGTGATAAATGGGTGCTTCCCACGAGATGCCCTAGGAATAGAAGGTTTGTGATTTTTGTTTAGGAAAGATTGTTTTCTTAATAAGATCTATGGTCTCATTTAATGGAAATGAACCCTGGAAGATTGTCAGGGATTTTATGTGGATTTGTACTGCTTGCCAGAGATAGTAAATAAGATTGTCACTGCAGCTGATTAATTTTCGGGACAAAATTTGCATCTCCTTTCTTCAGGGATAGTGTTGCCATGGTGATGTTATGACATCAAGCTTTGCACAGAGCATTGCTGCTTCTTACCTATTGACTTTGGCATGTGTTGGGTAGAAAGAATATCTTGACCATTTGCGGAAGATTTTTATATGTGTTAAAGCCAGGGTAAGGATATAGAATTGTCTGTTAAAATTTTGACTCTGTGACTGTCTTAATACCTCTTTCTATTTTGATGGCCGTTGTAATATTCTGAACATAAGTGTGAAGACCAAACTATATGCTTGCATTTGCATAAATGTAAGCTTTCAGTAAGTGTGTTTCTTTTACACTCTGAAAATTGTACAGTCTTTTATTCCTATTGAGCAGGAGAATTGGAATCTTTGCATAGTGGAAAGAACATTGACCTTAGAGTGGGAAATAGAAATTAAAGTCCAATATTGCTTTCTACTATGTGACTTTGAATTTAATCTCCGTGAATTTTGTTTTGCTTATTCATAAAGTGTGAATAGTTTCTGTTGTTGAGAAGATAAAAAACCACTTTCCAGGTATAAAGTATCATCACATATGAACTTCCTGGCAACACAGCACTCTGGTTTACCTTCGGGGAAACTATTCTCCATTATTTTCAATCCATAATGTTCGGATTAGACTGACAATTTCCCTAGACATTGACCGAGGTTGTGACACAGAACTGGCCAATTAGCGTTCTGAATCTCCCTGGTCATAATAAATAGTTTAGGATGGATTCATAACACAAGCCACGCCACTGAGAAACCTTCTTGAGACTTCTGTTGAATATATTTAGAGAACTATACTCTCTTTCAAGTATAGTTGCTTAGCTGGTAGGATATAAGTCTGAGTTGAGAGATATCTGTGTTACCAGTTGGGGACATTTAGCCTAAAAATCAAGTTGACACATAGAGAAACTGAGCTGAGGGAGAGAGATGGCACAGTTTGACCACTTGCACTCTTCAGCATCTGCTCCTTAATGTTTCAAAAATTATGTGAGCTGATTTATTGCTTAAGCTGATTTGAGTTGGGTTTCTATCACTTGAAACTGAAGAAATTCTGCATACTTGAATAACCAACATACTTATATAGATACACAGATTATTTTTAATTAAAAATTGCTAATTATCTAGAATTTTGCTCATAACTAGAGTAGTCAAAGATCAGCCATCTCTGACTTTGATATAACATTCCCCTTAGATGTTTCTCAGTTGAATTTTTTTTTACCATATTAACATTTCTTTTTATGAACATTGAATTGGGTCAGTTATGTAGTAAGTATAATTGATTTTTTAGAATGGATATTTTTTTGCTTTATTTGCTGGGATTTTACTTATTTTTTACAATAAGTAATGAAACCATGACACTAGGGATATTGTTTATGGAGGGACAAATGGGTGAGAAGAGGACCAAGGTTAGAAGCCTGAAGACAGTATGTCATACATATACGGAGAAGGAAGAGTCCATGAAGGAGAATGAAAATGAAGGTAAAGTGCTACAGAGTCTAGTGAGTAACTGAAATCTTTCAGGAGTGGGATAAAGATCTGCATATTTAAATGCAACACAGGAACCCAGTAAAATAGAGGCTGAAAATTTCCTTTGGGATCAGCATTTAAGAAGCTATCAGTAATTAGTGAGGGCAATTTCATGAGATTTGTTGAGAGGTTCTATTTCAGTGAAATGAGAAATGGGTGAATATTTAAAAATTGGAGTTGAAAAGTGGAGATAACTAATTGAAGAACCATAAGAAGAGAAGGAGAGAAAGATGGTGGAAATAGGAGTAGAACATAGGATCAGGGAGAGTTTAAAATATTTTCAGAATGGAAGACCCTAAGTATGTTGATAGGCTGAAAACAAGCAGCCAGTTTAAAGGAGATGTGACATATAAAAGGGGGAATTGATAAAGGTGGGCCCCAGCTGAGAAAGAAAAAAATGAATAGCAGAGCATATATAAATGTGTTGGCCTTGAACAGAAAAGACACCACCTCTGAAATCAGAAGAAAGGAGGCAACAAGTGTGTCAGTATAGAAAAGTATGTTGACTGGGAATTAGAAAGCTGGAGATCACCACTGATAATTTTAATTTTCTTACTGAAGGAGAAGGCAAAGTTATAAATGAGACAAGGAAATTTGGCCACTCTAAAAGAAAAACAGAGCTGGACAGTTGTTAAAGGTGGCAAGACAGATTTTATTCTAGTACAATAGGAGAGAGACTTCAATATGAACTGAGCTCATCTTTGCTGAAACAAAAAGTGAGAGGCTTTTTAAATGCTGGGGTGTCCTAAAGGAAAAGGACTGGAAGACATTGGTGGGTGGGGAGGCTGATCGATGTGATTAGGCAAGTTGTGTTTGCTAATTGGCTCCTACCCTCACACAGAAACTGGGAGAGAGGGCCCTATATTTCTTGATGGTTACGTTTCAGAAGGATGGCTCCCAGATTTTTGAGAAAAACATTCCTGGATTGTAGAAGATACATCTCAAAGGGTTAGAGAAAAGATTTACAATGGCAAATTTCCTAAAGTAAATGACCTAAGACAAAGGAGATCAGGAGCCCATAGTCAGGTTTTGGCTGGAAGAAACAGCAAATTCTCTTGGCAGCATTGAAATTTCTCGGGCAGGCATTTTAAGGGGTCTGGGCTCATCACCCTAAGGACATGGCCTCAAGCTGGCCATGATCTTGCTAGAGTTTGGCCAAGAGAAGGGTGTTTGTCACCACACTGGTACTGACTTTCCCAAGATCATACTGATTTGGATGATTTAGGTGTAAATCCAGGTGAAGCAGCGAGCCCTAAATATAGACTGAAATTTAAGCAATCTCATAGAAAACTCTCTAAAATGATCATATAAAAATTGATGACAGAATGTTAAGTTTAGAGTAATATGGAAAACTGAAACACACAAATAGATTAAAAAGCGCATAACTACACAATTAGAATCATAAAAGAAGGAACTATGGAGCAGACCCAGAAGTCAGGCACAACTGTTTCACTTTGCCTACAGCTTTCAACACTGTCTTGTAATATGGAGTTGATTTTTAATTCCACAGCATATTACTTCATCATGCATTCAATGTTTTGATCATTCATAAGATTTATTGAATACCTACTATATGCCAAGCACTGGTCTGGGGATGAAAAGCTCAATATAATTGAAACTATTTATGAATTGTGTGCTGTATATATTTATGCTTAATTTAACTGTCAGTAAATTTTATGTGATTCAGTACATGAGGTGGTGAAGTTTTACTTCTGAATCTTTTTATTTTGCATAATGTTCTGAATTCAAAGATATCTTTTAGGTATTGTTAATGAGACATGTTTGAACTAGAACAAACTCAATTGACATTTGTAGGCAGCACCTCTTTCTTTTATTGGGCAGAATCCTTGTACTGACATGATTTCATCAAATCTTTGCATCCACATGGCATTGTGTAATATGATGTCTGAGAAACATAACTAATGAATCCATGAAATCAGTTGTCTTAGTCTGTTGGGGCTGCTATAACAAAATGCCATAGACTGGATGGCTCATAAACAATGGAAATTTTTTCTCACAGTTCTGGAGGCTGGGAAGTCCAAGATCAAGTTGTTGGCAGATTCAGTGTCTGATGAGAGCTGACTTTCTGACTCATAGATGGCCATCTTTTCATGGTGTCCTCGTATGTCAGAGAACAAGGGATCTCTCAGGGGTCCCTTTTATAAGGGCACTAATCTCACTCATGAGGGCTCTGACATCATGACCCAATCACCATCTAAAGTCTCCACCTAATATACCATCATCTTGAGGATTAGGATTCTAAAATATGACTTTTGGAGGGAAACAAACCTACAGTTCATGGCATTTAGTGATGTTCTTCATTTGGTAAAGAGAATTTAAATTTTATGGTGGATTATCTTTTGTTTTGTTTGCTTGTATTTATTTAGTTTTTATAACAACTAGAAAATCCATGAGATTAGTGATGCCACAAACTTACTGTGTCTTCCAGTTCTCTGCTCTCTACTTCTGCATTATCTAATCTGCTGTTATTCTTATCCTATGAAGTTTCTGCTTTTGACATTTTATTTTAGTCTTTCTTAAAGTTGTATTTGTTTCTTTTTTATATCTTCCATTTCTTTTGTTATCTTTATTTTTTCCTTACATCTTTGGGCGTATATAGTGTATTTAAATCAAATGTTTTAACATCTCTATCTGATAATTTCATCCTCTCTGTCATTTCTAAGTGTGTTTCTATTGACAGATTTTTCTTCTAGCTATTGCTCATATTTTTCCTGGTTCTTCATATGTCTGCTCATTTTTGGTTGGATACCAGACATTTTAATATTATGTTATCAAATGCCTAGATTTTGTTATTTTCCTGTAAAGAATGCTGGACTTTGTTCACAGTAGGGTTAACTCTTGTATCAGTGTGATCATTCTGAGGCTTGTTTTAAGGTTGTTTATAGTGAATATAGAGTAGCCTTTGCTTTAGCTCCAATTCTAATGTCTGGCCTTTTAGTAGTATGTTCACTGGGGCCTTTTACTCTGGCTGTTGGGAACTTGAATTATTCCAGGCCATATGTGAGCTCAGGAATTTTTCATCTCACAGGTTTCTATAATTGTTCTTTCCTCATGGTATTTCCCCCTACATATGCACTGATTGCTATTCAGCCATAGCCTTAAAGTAACCCAAAGATAAATTTCTAGAATTTTTTCACTTCATAGCTTCTATCTCCCAGGGAATTTTATCTACTTTTACCTCTTGAAATCTGAGCTCTTTCTTTAGGCTCTTTTCCAGTCATTCTTGTCTGTGATGCTATCTGAAAATTGCCTCAGGCAGAAAGTATGGACACTTATAAGGTTTATCTCATTTGCTTTATTTTTCTCTGGCATCATAGCCTTACACTACCTACAGTCTGATATGTAAAAATAGTTTTTATTTTATATAATTTTTCTAGTTGTTTATGGCCATAGGTTAATTTTGGATTCTGGTACTCCTTCAATATTGGTAGTGGAAATCAACTTACTTGCTTTTTGGGTAGCTAATGGTGAAATAGAGAAAAGAATATCATATATCTGAGTAAATTGCTGGAGAACTAATTTTAACTTTAAAGGACAATCTTAATAATTGATTTTCCCTATGACCCAATAGTTGAGCATGTAAGGGAAAGGTAAGATTTAAGGGAAAGAGGTAAGGTAAGGTAAAGGTAAGATGTAAGGGAAAGGTATTTGACTCAGATGAACACACATACCAAGCACATCCATGGCTCATGAACCTTGATTACTGCCTACATGCTGTGACTTGGCATATGCCTCCAACTCCCTGAGATACGTGTATTCTTTGGTAGGAGCTACTTGCCTGAAGTCATCCCCAGAGAATTTATTCCCCATCATGGCCATTCAGCAGAGAGTATTTGAATCATAGTAGCTTATGGTTTTATTATTCCAAGTAATTTTGAATTTTAGATAGGAGGCTTTAAATTGAGAAGCACCTTTGAATGACTTTGATGTTGCTTTTATAGTCACCGTGATAGGCAGCATTGTTAAGAGAAACTTGAACTAGTCTACATTAAAAAAATGAGCTGTTTCTGTTTTACTCCCTTGAGGGGCAAAGAAGACAGGGATATAGCATAGAAGTGGAGAAGAGGAGCTAGAATAGAGGATAAAATAGCATTGTGGGAGACTGGAGCCCTGGTTATAGATCTTTTAAAGTAGAGAATTAGTAATAAGAAGAAGGAGAAGGAAGAAGAAGAGAAGAATAAGGAAAGAGGAGGTATTTGAGAAAGAAGACTACCTAATAGTAGATTTTAAGTTGTTTGTGTTTCTGTGATGTAAATACATCTAACATCCAAAATCTTTAATAGGGTTGGCTAAACACAAAAATAAATGACTGAGTAAATTTTGTATAAATTAAGGAAAAGCGTGAGTTCCCACATCTAGATTGGTACCAGGCAGAACAGAAATAGCATGCAAGAGATAGAAAGGCTACCCTGAACTGAGCTAGTATTGGGAGCAGAAGCTTGAAATCAGATTTGGGAACACAAACTCCTGGGAATTTTCAGAAATCTGAAAGAAGGCATTAAACTTTTCAAATTCTATGGAAGAGAGATTTAGCAAAATATTTTCGTAGCTCTAATGAGCAGAATGACCCTAAGTGACCTGTGTTATCCCCAGGCTCTGTGCTGCCTAATACCAGGAAGATTCTACGAGTCACTGAGCATCTATTATTAACCAACTGCTGCTGGCAATGGCAGTCTGCTGGAGGAAAATTATGCACAGAAAAGATTCCGTTTCTTCCTCAGATTTTGGCAGAGAAGTAGGAGGAAAATTATCTGAAAAATGAAATGATTTAATATAAATGTTATATGATAAGCTAGCTTTTTTTGGATGACACTTGCATTATCAGGCTGAAAGTACAGTGGTGAGCTGGTGTGAAGGTTCTCTTTAATATTCCTTAAAATAATAAATGCAAAGTTATTTTTAAAACAACTTAGTCACCCAGAATTGATTTCATTCCCAAAGGCAGTTCATAAATTAAGATTTACACTTAACATGCTGCTTTCTTAATTTGGAACATGTTAGTATAATAAAATGACACACATTATTTTGGAACTTCTAATTTAGCTCTTGCAGAAATGTTATTTTTATGCTCTATATGAATGTTATATGTCATGTTTAATTTCTTCACTTTTGTTATGTACATCTATAATATTGGTGGTTAGATAGAAATGAGAATAGGCAAAATATTATCTAGATAGAAATGAGAATAGGCAAAATATTATCTAGTATTCTATCAACTGAAATTCTGTTTTATAGCATATTTACACACACTGAAAATTGAACTATAAAATTTTGATATGTATTTTGAATCATTTGCTTGGGAATATTATTGAATTAAATTATGCTTGATTTCATTTTAGTATTGTGACATGACTTATAATTTTCAATGATAAAACAACTCACAGTTGTATATCATCCATTGTCTCATTTTTTCCTCATAATGAGATTGGGAAACAGGCTGAGGAAAATAATGCTTATCTGTGGCCTAATGGCTAATACATTGCCTCTTAAATTTTATAAGTGTAAATATGCATAGAGTTCATATTCATGATTTATTTTAATTCTGAAAAGAATTGATAGATAGGTTGGAATAAAAACAGGACTCAGTCATAGTCCCATGATTCAAATTATCATTTTATGCCATAGATATATTTCATTTGAGATCAAAATATTCTTATATGCATTTAGAAATATTTCTGGGTAATGATGTTTAATATTTGAAATCTGCTAAATTTAAATATTAAAAATTTTTAACAACGATTTTGTTTTCTTATTTTCATTTTGTAAATAAGCATGTACTATTCATAGAATAAAGCTAGTTACCATGCATTCATCAAAGCAGTTAATAATCACAATAAAACAAAAAAGAATCCTATATAGTCTTATAATATTTTGATCTTATTTTAAAAACATGAATATTTAAACAATAATGAAGTTGTATAGTATGAAGGAAATAATTTGTACAGTTATTTATTGCATTTGCTAGATGAATGATTATTTTCAAACTATTTTTTTGTCCGAACTTAACATATCACCCTGACTGCCACACAAAATCAAACTGCAAACACTAATGGATGTTCTGGGCCAGTTGTTTCCAGACATTTAAATTTCACAGACTGG
The DNA here is from genome assembly GCF_041296235.1 of Equus asinus. NCBI lineage: Eukaryota > Metazoa > Chordata > Mammalia > Perissodactyla > Equidae > Equus > Equus asinus. Next base: position 143,991,536 of record NC_091791.1, on the reverse strand, counting down.
TGAAATTAAAAGGAAAACAAATAAAGAGGTTGGCCCAGGTTTGTCAGTATTTCCCATTGCCAGTGAGAACATTAAACAAAACAAGACAAAATTGTTTACAATTATCATTATTTCATAAAAGGGAGGCTATAAAAACTTCATCTAAACAGGTATCAAGAGAACATAATTTTCAGCTGTTACCCAGACCCTCTTTTTGTCTCCCTGGCTAAATTCTTCGCTCCACACCTAATTTCTGATACCTGTTTGTGTTGTCTTTCCATTGCATAAACTTTCTGATTCCACTTCTGGCTTTGGTGACCTACGTTTTCTATAAAGGTTTTGGCTATGCACACTCCCTTGCTTTGCCATTCTCTGCTGCTTTAGGGTAAGAAATCCCTGTGCTACCCTCTTGCTTCTTGGAATCCCCACTCTAGCTGTGATAGCCCCAGCTTTGATAAAAAGTTCAGACATATTTTTCCCCACCTGAATCAAATTTCAGTTCTGCTAGTTATACTATCATGGTGCATCTTCTCTTCCTGGATATTAATGCTGCCTTGTTGTCCATAACATTTAAAATAGGAGCATATTTTGTTCAATTGTATAATATAGTTGTCTTAAGCTTTCAAGATGTGTGGAGCTTTTATATTACTTAAAAAAAATAATTTACCGAAGTGAGATTCACATGATGATATATTTTAAATGATATTTTACAGAATGTTTCTATGACCTGAAATTTTCAAAATTTCAAAATTAAAGAAAGATGTTTTGAGGATCTTCCAGCAGTAACTTAGAGTTGAAGGGAACCACAGAGGTCATTGTTCCACCATTCCACCCATAATGTAGAGTAATAACATCTGAATTAAATGGTCATACAACCTCTATTTGGGCACTTCTAGTCACGGGGATGTCATTTCCACATAAGGTGTCTCTTTCTGTTGTTGGGCAACCTCATTGGAAATTTCTTTCTTAGGATGACCTGAAATCTGCAAGTCTATATCTTTTTCTAATCTTAGCCCTTGGACTGTTTGAAGATAGCTGTCAAATCCACCAGGAATCTTTGCTTCTCTGGGTTAAATATTCCTAGTCCCTTCAACCATTCACTTTTCATGTGACATGTTTTTCAGATCCTTAATTTTTCAGACTAAATTTTCCTAAATATGTTGACTATTTTAACAGTGTTCTGATTCACATTGGCTCCCAGAGCTGGACATGACATTCCTGAGAAAAGTCTTGCAAAACAGAGAATGATGGACTATTTCTTTTGGGTCACCTGGATAAAGTGCTCCAATTGATACAGTGTGAGATTGGGTTAGATTCTCAGAAGTGTTCACATGAATTTTGTAATAAAAAAATCCCTAGATTTAATCTTTGCTGCTGAAATAGGTTCTTTCTACTTAGTTCTTGTACATTTGAATTTCTGAACCAAAATGTAGGGCTTCAGATTTATCTTTGTTAAAATTAACATTGCCAATACATTTTAGCATTCAGTTTAAGATGGAGATACTTCATATTATAGAAAGAGATCATTTTGAATCTTAATTTTATTAAAAATGAATCTGTTCAAGGACTCTATATTCGAGATCTCCTATCATCTTTATACTTTGTCATTAATTCACATTATTGGGTATAGTTGTCTAAAAGCCATGAATCTAATTAAGTACATTTTATTATTCAGCCCATGTTTTATTTAAGGATATAATTGGAAACTTTATTGCTTACTTTCTAAAAGACAATGGTATCTGAAGAGACATTTCAAACATAAAATGACTCAATTCGATAATTTTTGCTTATGTTATTTTTGTTTTCTATAAGTTCATTGGACTTTTTTTTCTGTCGAAATAAAAATATAGACTCTTCATAAAAAATATGTTTCTTAACATCGGTACTCTAGAAAGTGGAGCCTGAGGCAACAATTTCAGTGTTGCTGCCTAAAGAGGTATGAACACATGTGTGTGGTAAGATATAGGGAAAATAAGAAGTGAAGCAAGGAAAGACGTGAAACACAGTGAGCTGGAAACAGACCCAGCAGGTTGCTCAGTGGGCATGTCTGCTTGGCATTCAGAATAGGAACAGAGGATTGTAAGGAGAAATCACAACTCAGAGTGGTCCATTGAAGAGAGTTAAAAGGGAGGAATATATCTGTGCTGTCTCCTGCTTTGCATTAGTCAAGGTTCATCCACACTAATTCCCCATATTGCCACCAGCTCAGCTATCTTGTCTCTCCAACTTAGTTTTCCCCTGGTATATCTGTGTCTGCCAGTACTTGGTTAGGAGGCATCAAATCTCAAATCTGGAATTAAATCAGATGTATTAGTCTGTTCAGGCTGCCATAACAAAATAGCATAGACTGGGTGGCCTAACAACAGAAATTTATTTCTCACAGTTCTGGAAGCTGGGAAGTTCAAAATCAGAGTGCTAGGATGGTCGGGTTCTGGTGAGCTTTCTTGCTGCCTTGCAGTTGAGAGCTTGAGGAGCTCTTGGGAGCTCTCCGCTGCTTTCTTGCTGAGTCCTCACATGGCAGAGAGAGAGAGAGAGAGCAAGCTCCCAGGTGTCTCTTCTTATAAGGGCACTAATCCCATCATGAAGACTCCACCCTCATGATCTCATCTAACATACTTACCTCTCAAAGCCCTCATCTCCGAATACCATTTCATTGTGGGTTGGCGTTTCAACATATGGAGTCTTAGGGAACACAATTCAGTCCATAGCATCCATTGCTGTCCCTCCTATGCAATTCATGTCCATCTCACATGCAAAATGCATTCATCCTATCCAACAGCCCCAAAACTATTAGCTCATTCTAGCTAAAACTCTAAAGTCTAGAGTCCAGTCTTATCTAAATATCATCTAAATCAGATATGAGTGAAATTCAAGATAGAATTCATCTTGAGGCACAATTCTTCTCCATCTGTGAATCTGCGAAACCAGAAAAGTGATGTGCTTCCAAAATATAAAGGTGGACAGGTACAGGGTAGATATTCCCATTCCAAAAGGTAGAAATTGGAAGGAAGAAAGGAGTGACAGGTCCCAAGCAGGTCCAAAACCTAGCAAGGCAACTTCTATTAGATCTGATTCTCTTTGGTTTGATGCTCTGCCCTCCATGCTCACTGTAGTGGCAGTATCACCCTCACGGCTTTTGGGGCAGCCCTGTCCCTTTGGCTCAATATTAGGCAGGAAACAATAGAAATAACACACATTGCTAATTGTGTAAATCAGTAAAATCTTTCTAGAGGGCAGTTTTGCAATGCAAATCAAAAGCCATAAAATTTTGCATATTCTTTGATGCAATAATTCAAATTCTAGCTATTTATAATAATGATATGCTATAGTTGCACAAAACATTTCAATACAAGAATATCTATCACAATTTGTATATTATAATGAAAAAAGTAGAAACTCCAAATGCCAACAATCAGAGATTGATGTAGTCATTCAATAGACTAGTATGCAGCCAAAAGGAGTAACAGTGAATATCATACTCAGACCATTTAATATCATGTAAAAAATTTGAGGTATAATAAATGAACGAAGCAGGTTACCAAACAACATTCCAATTGTGGTAGATGCTATGTGTGCAACAGCCCATACATTCACCCTCACTATTTCAGTGTATGCTTGCTATATTTCCAATTGAGTTTTCTTTGTCCATGTGCTTAGCAGCCAGAAGTGCTGAAGAATTATGCTCCTGGATGAGCTGTCAGCCAATAATTGATGGAATTCATGTATAAACGGCCCATTCACCCCTTTGTTGAGATAACTTTGAGACCCATGCTCCATACTGTCTCCTAGAGTTGGGGTCAGCTCCAGTTACTCACAGTGGTAACTTCCCAGGTAATGTCCCCTCTATTGGCTGCTTTCGGTTCTCTTCTCTGTCTCCTACCTGTGTTTCCTGACATCATCACTCACATGAGCTACTAGCACTTGAATCTTTGTCACAAGCTTTTCTTAGGGAAATCCAACCTAGAATACCAATTCAAACAAAATTTCAATTAAAAATAATATTTATGTCTATACCAAACTGACTGGAAATATGTACACTGAATTAGCAATATTGGTTATTTCTGGAGATGGTGAGCTTATAGGTGGGTATTTTCTTCCTTTTTACTTATTTGCATTATCTTTAATGAATCTGGAAGAAGAAAAAAATAAAAGTTATTTTAAACAGGAAAAACCAACAAATGTTTTTCTTGCTTTTCACTCTTTCTCAATCCCATTTTCAATTCAGTCCCTGCAAAGGAAAGCACCTTAATATGAATTCCATTGATTTACAGTGCAAAGACTTATTGCATAATTATATAATGGCTTTCTGTCAAAGGAATATTAAAGGCAATATAGGCCTCAAGCAGTTTCTGTAGCAAGTGAATTTCAATTTTAAACTTTCAATATTCTCTCTGCATTGGCTACATCTTTAAATATTTTAGACCTAAGAAATTCCCTTTTTCACCAGAAGAAGATTGGCCCATAAAAACCAATAGTGTTTGCAGAATTGTAGGTATAGACATCCCTGAAGAATGCCCTCTTTCTAGATTGTTTTATTTATTATAAAGTAACCCTGATTCCTTCTAGATGAAAAGATATCAAACCTTATGATGGGTTTCAGAAATGTTCATTTTCACAGAGCTTGAAGGGCAATTGTTTGACTATCACACAATTCTATTTGTCGGGATGGAGAGAAAAGTAAATTCTCTAGACAAGTCTTTGAGTCTATGAAATGAGCAGTGTAGTGAGTGGGAAAGGGCATTGAACCAAGAGTCAGGACCTGAATTCATAGCCTTGGAACAGCTACTGACCTGCTTGTTGGGCTGTGGGTGTGGCAAACTTTCAAGCAGAGAGGAAAGATTGAGAAAATTAAAGGAATGAGTTAATGTCTACTGGGAATAGACAAGTTACATGATGAATAAACTGATCTAATTTGGACTATCTTTTCTTTTCCTACATTGGATAAAGACCCGAATACTGAAAAATATTTCTTTACTCTAAGAAAAACAATGGTGCAGGTGTGACTGATAAATAGCAAATGTACTTGGCCTCAGTTATGAAGGGTGTGGTTGGAACCATAGTCCATGGGTGATTGTATTAGTCTGCTAGGGCCATCATAATAAAATATCACAGACTGAGTGCCTTCAACAACAGAAACTATTTACTCCTAGTTCTACAGGCTGGAAGTCCAAGATCCAGACATCAGCAGGTGTGATTTCTCCTGAGGCCTCTCCCCTTGTCTTACAGATGACCAGCTTCTCATTGTGTCCTCTCATGGCCTTTTCTCTGTGCACGTGCTCCTGGTGTCTCTTTCTTTTCTTATAAGGAAACCAGTCCCATTGGATTAGAACCCCACCCTAATGGACTCATTTTGTCTTAATCACTTCCTTAAAGACCTTATCTCCATATAGAGTTACATTCTGAAGTACTGGGGGTTGGGACTTCAACTTACAAATTTTGAGTGACACAATTCAGCCCATAACAGTGACTTAGGTAGGAAGGTGAAAGAATGATGAAGCTTCAGGTTTTGAGGACCGCTGAACTCCATAACTTAATGATCCAGCAAAATCTACTTTGAATCTCAGGTTATGTATTTTTTGATAGAGCTTTGAAAATATGTATCTAAAATTATATTTCTATTTAACTGTTTATTTTCTTCTTAATTGTAAATATAGAAATTTGCTAAAAATTGGCTCTACTTAAAAGTAAGTTAACTATGAAACAGTCACACACAAAAAATTGATTACATATTGTTAGGCCAAAAGAAAAATGTCAATAAATCCCCCAAAGTAGAAATCCTGAATCCACAAAGCAATAGAGCAAGAAATCAATGACTAGAAGATGGTAAAATAAAATAAAAAAGCAAAATAAGACAGTAAAATAACCACAAAGAAATCATTTTTAAAATGAAACTTTTCTAAAAACTCAGGTTAAAGAGGCAAGCAAAAATTATGTGGTAGACAAAGGTAGTAAAAAATCTTTTCAACTGCTGTTCTTCAGTACTCTGAAATTATGAAGCTATTATATCACAGTTACAACAGTAAATATTTTCCATAAATGATAGTGAAAACAAAACATATTAAAACTTTATATTCTTTTTTGAAAGTGTAGGGGAGGAAGACATTTCCTCTCCCCACTGTGGGTTCTTCTGGCCAGAGAACAAATTAAATTCACATGAGACAGAATAACAGGAGAAAATTAAACAAAGCTTTATAACATGTATACATGAGAGAGGCTCAGGCAAGCTGAGCAACTCGCCAAAATGGCTGAAGCCCCCACCTTAAATATCATCTTCAGCTAAAGACAAAGGATGTTGGGGGTGGGGGGAGTCAGTTACAGGAAGTTATCAGACAAGCACAGTAAACAAATGCAGATTTAAGTCCTCGCCTGTGGCGTTGGTTAAGAGTTTCTAGAGCTAAGGTCATCCACCTTCTTCCTGGTACAGAGAGGGAGACACCTTTACAGATGGAGATTTCCTTTACAATGTAAATGTCTCTTAACAAAGGGTAAGTAAACTCTGCTTCTCAGAGTTCCTTTCCTGTCTGCAGTTTATTAAAAGTAACCAGCCCCAAATAATCCTCATGCCAAAGAGACATATCTTGGGGTGGCCAATGCCAGTCCCCCACAAAAGCAAAAAACCCAATAGATTCAAAATATATGAGCTTTACATTTCACCTAAGAAGACAGATAAGTGGCAATACTAAAGAAATAAGAATCAAGGAATTAATGAAGATAAGAGCAGAAATTAATGAAATAGAAAGCAAAAATATTGCCTTCAGAGCTATTTCTTTGAAAAGACCATATAGACACACAAATATGCAATATTAGTAATGCGTAAGTATTTACTCAGATAATGAAGAAATTTAACAATTTCAAAGGAATACTAACTATACATTTATATGAGCAAATTTGAATATATAGATGAAATGGATAACTTTCCTGAAAAACAATTAGCAATTTAGCTTCAAGAACAGGTAAAAGCAATAAAGAAAGATAATCAAAGAGCTCTCTCCCCCACCTTGCTCCTGATCCACAGTCACCAGATCCAAATGTTTGGGCAGCAAATCCAACCTGAACTTCAAGACAAAAAAATTTGAGATGGTTAAGTTATTGCAAAGCATAAAGACATAGAAATTAGCAATTCATACTATGAAACTGTTATGTCACTAGTTGTCACATTCTGTTGTCACAGTCACAGAAGTGTTGGAGGATAGCACTAAAAAGAAATTTGCAGACTTTTTTCATATATGAAGATAGAAACAAAAGTGATGAGGATTTTTAGGTTGCTTAATTTTAAAATGGCTTATGAGGATTTTTAGGCTGCTTAATTTTAAAATGGCTTATGATGAGGATTTTTAGGCTGGTTAGTTTTAAAACTACAGATGAGATTCAGGATCCAAGGAGTGGAAGTTGTTTGCCCCTTTGTGGGGAAACATTTACATTTCTAAGGTAAATCTCTATCTGTAAAAAGGTGCCTCCCTCTCTGTACCAGGAAGAAGAGGAGAGATGACCTTATCCCTAGAAGCTCTTAATGGGGAAAGCAAGAACTTAAGTTGGTTGCTGTCTGGCAATCTCATGTAACTGGTTTAGGGTGGTGGCGTCTAACCTTTCTGACCTTTACTTAATCCGATTTGATTCTTGTCTAAAAGTCATGGGAGCACCCAATGACCAGACCCCACCTGCACTGATACCATTTTAACTTTTTTTCATGTTCTTTCCTTTGTCTTGTAAAGAGATGAATCATATACCTATGCCTTAAATTTAGCCCTAACCCTCAACTCGGGGCAGCAGCAGGAGCTCTGACTGCCCGTGGGTCCTGTCCCCATGCCAGCAGGGGCAGCAGCAGCAGCTCTGCCTGCCCATGGGCTCTGTCCCCATGCCAGCGGGGGCAGCAGAAGCGGCGGCAGCAGAAGCTCTGACTGCCCATGGGTCCTGTCCCCATGCTATTCCACACTATTCTCTAAATAAAAGAGCACTACTGCCAGATCTTGAGAGTCTAAGAAATCTTTCTTTCGACTCCTTGGCTCACTGACCCCGCATCAAAAAGTATTAAAAACAGTCATCTAATATATCTAGCAAAATTTTAAAATAACGCTATGTCATATTTGAGAAGCTCAGGGATAGTTCAACACTCAGAAATCTTGAAGTCATTCACTACATCAGTAATTAAGCAGAGAAAGTATATGATTGATTTTAGAAAGGCCATTTGATAAAGTTCAACATCCATTTCTGAGGAACATCTGTAGTAACTTGGAAATATACTTAATTTGAAAAGAGTTTTTATCAGCAATTAGCGGTAGAAATAATACTCATGGAGAAACACCAGAGGAATTCCCAATAAATTTAAGAAAAAGACAAAGATGTCCACTCTCATTACTATTATTTAACATCGGACTGGAGGTCAAGGGGTACAAATGAGCAGTTAAAGAAGAAGAAATGCAAATGAACAATGAATAATAAGCATGAGAAAACATGCTTCTCTGTAGTAATAATAGGAACAAAAACTAAAACTACAATAAAATACAATTTTTACCTAGCAGATGAAATATGAATGATGTTCAATTTTGGTGAAATTGCTCCCATTACCTAAGCCCTTCTTATGCCTTCAGAAGTGTCCACTTCCTGCCCTCTCTCTTTTAGTGCCCTGCTTCTCTGTGGACCAATGAAAATCACTTTACAACTAGTTCTTTACGAATCCTGAAGCCTCAAGGCATCCACTGAAAGTCAATGGCTTTCTCTTCTGGAAAAAACTCTGCAGATGGAAAAGTTCTGAGGAATTGAGAGAGGGGTGGAGTGGGGTGTGGGGAGAGCTCTGGTCCTGTGGATGGTGATTGTTTTCCCTAAAGTATCTAAGAATAAACACACCTTGTCACTATGAGGATTGATTTCCTTCCTGCCCATTAATGTGATTTGTATCCTATTTCCTGTAAAATAATAACCCTTACTTTATGTTGCTAAGGTGCACTCTTTCTCTCCTTGTCCAAGGTTATATTACAAACCTTTATCACATTAATCTATCTATGAATAGAAAACAGCCAAGTTGCTGCTCTGATGACCAGAAGTTTCCACTGACCACCTGACTGGAATTGCAGGCAGGCAGGGAGGGGTGGAGGACATTTCAATGTACTCTCACCTCGCTGGCAATTGGAACAGCGTTGTATTATATGCTTCAGCTGATCAACCAAAATGCAGCCAGGGGCCGTTTGGACTGGTAGTCTATGGTTCTTTGTAACAAAAGGACACATTTAAACGAAGAAAATAGGTATAATGATCCACCTGAGGATCAGCCCCTGGGTTATCTTTCCTGGATCTGGAGGCTGAACGCTCAGCTTGTATTAACTGTGCTGCAGGGGTCACAAGAGGGGTCAAGGGAGACCTAACAGCCTGTGCAGCCTGCCCCAGCAGGGTCCTTATCTCCACTTAATGTACAAAGTGTTCTTGCCTGGGAAAGTGCCCTGTCCACAAAGAGTCATATATCTCCTCTTGTTTAAACCACAGACAGCTAGGATTGTTGATTTTGCTTTTGGCCAAACCATAAAGAGCTAAAAATGGCCCATATGGTCTGGAGGGATGAAAATAAGTTAAATCCTAAACTAGAGACTCGATTCCATTACTCAGGCATGTGGAAATGCTCTTTAAGGCTTTCTATAGAGACTTCACCGAGGGCCTGATTTAAAACCAAGAATAGTCATAAGGACAGAAAGCTAACCGATAATCCACCATATTTGATGACAGACAGACAGCCATCTGGAATCAGCGTCTGGGACGTGAAGGTAGAAAGCTTAGGGCAGTGGATGATGAGCAGTCCCTGCAGTCACAGAGGACTGCCACATGGGGGCGGCAAACCTTTGCAATCATGAAGTGGTCAGCTCCACTTCTTTAAGGCGGTTTGACTCTGAGATGAGATATCACTTGTCTCACGAGCTAGGTAAAAGCAAGTGTTCGTACACTGACTTAAGACATTCACGACTTTGTTTTCTTTTGAAGACATTTCGTGGGTAGAAGAAAATCATTAATGTTTCCCTCCATGATGTCATGCTTTGCTCCATAAAAAAGGGAATCCATAGAAACTTCCTGTGGGCTTACTCACTTTTCTTGCAATATTAGTATACATTTCCCCTCTCCTTGAAACAGTTCATTAATAATATTTTGGAGTTCATGTAGCTTTGTCCCAAATACCTTAACTAATTCTCGCAATATCGCTATTACATGAAGATCAAATCCTTTGGGTTCTTCATTATCCTTTTATGATACAGTTTTGTCTAAATCCTTCTCCTTCAATAAAATCGGAAATATTTTGTCTTGCATACCAAGTCTCACCCACCAAAAATGCTTTTTTCCTACTTTTCTCCTCTCCTTCAAGCAGCTAATTTTTATCTTTATAGAACATTAATATACATCAAATATTGCTTGCTGCTGTCTCCTGATATGCATCCTCCCCTTTTCTATAATGACACACTTCCTGAATTTTTGCAGTATGTGCTATTCCTTTTCATCTTTCTTTCTTCTTTTTCCCACTAGCTGTAATGGAGATGTCCTGGGCCATGTAAATGAATGCATCAGAGCAAGAAGATTGAAGAGTCCTTGGCCATCCAGCTTGCCTTCCTAGGACTGCTTACACCTGGATGAAAGGAAAATACACCCTATCTTATTTAAGCCACCATAGTTTGGAGCTTCTGTTACAGCAAGTGAGCCAATGTCCTAACTAATTCAACTAGTATGTGCCAGGTAATAGTTCAGCACCTTATGTACATTATCACATTTAATCTTCACAACCACTCTATAAGGCAAGTCTTGTCATTATTTCCATTTTACAAATAAGTAAACCAAGGCACAGAGATTTAAGAAGTTTGGCCAAGGTCACACAGCTAATAAATAAGAGGACTAGAGCCTCTGCTCTGAATCCCCATGCCATACATTTATTCAAGGCCCCAGTGACTAAGAGTTATCAGAATGATTGTAACGACTTCCTCTCCAGCCTCCATGTCTCTAGGCTCTGCATCTTCTAATCTACCCTACACATTAGCTCATTTAACCTTCCTAAAGGTCTGTACTGACCTGGTCCCAAACCTCAAATATTCACTGTTACCTTCAAGATACATTTCAAGTGCTCATAATTCAAGATTCTCACAATCTGGCTGTAGTTTACCCTCTGATATCATCTCTCATTATTCCTCTAGGCTGACTGTACCTATAACAGACCTTGTTAGGGGCATGCATATAAAATCATATTCTTTACTCACTTTCTTCAGCAAGGTAAGGTTCTTTAAATGACAACTTCCTCAGGTCACATGGCTTTTTGGTCACTCTAGTTCTTAAAAAGTCCAGTCTAGTGCAATTTTAAACTCCGGTTTTACCTTCTCCCTGCCACTTCCACAGGCTTCATCTTTGTTCCAGGAAATCTTCAGAATGGTAGGATATTGCCTGTGCCTGCTCTCCTCTTTCCTTCCTCCCCTGATTCTAGATCCTTTGGTGTGTTAAGGAGGAGGAAGAGGGTCAGGGACAAGTCCTTTTTCCTTTTGTGGCTGTTGTTGTAGTCTTCTCTCTGGGGTTGTCCCTGTTTCTCTAACACCAAATTGCTGTCAATGCCTTCTGTGTTTTAGGCCTCCAAGTGATAGCTCTGGGGAGGGGAAGCTGTGAGTTTCTGGGATTCCCTGTGGAAGTTGAGGTTCTTGTGGAAGGTCCGTTCTGAATCTTTCTCTTCCCACTCTGTCTCCTTCTCCAACCAAGCAGTATGCTGCAGCCTCTTGTTGCTGGAGTATCCCTCCTTTGTTGCCTGCAAAATGGCTCAATTTGGCTCCTTTTCCATGATGATCTGACCCACGGAAACACCTGCAGCAGCTTTTCCTTGTCAAATTGTGGGCTTGTGAGCTGCCCTACAGCCACATCCCTTTTCCCTTCTCTCTCTCTTTGTTCTTTACCTCAGTTCAAAGTTCGTGTAAACATACTTCTAACCATGGGATGAAATATCAGTTACCTTTATGTGCTGAGTAAATGTCTTGGAAGCCATATCACTTGGCTTTAGGGGAGGATTGAGCACTTCCTCCCTCTTCCATTGGGAGGAGAAGGGAAAATAATCTAACACCCTTGTCCTGGCACATGACTTAAATTTCTGCCATTTCCTCCACTCCTCTCCACCCTCCCACCATTGCATGTTCCTCTGCTTGTGTAGACTGGATGGGAGAGTTGACATGGGCTAATGATTGTAGAGCAGATGAGATGGCTTAGTTACCTCTAAAAAGTCTTAAAAAGGTGTCTAATTTTTCAAGAGTTTTCAGAATGTGCTTGTTGTCAGCTATTGGTCCTTTGCTTTAAGTTATAGTGCCCACTCTGGGAAAACAAGAAGAGCCTAATTCAGTGTTCTTATACATTCCAAAGTAGGTATATTTCTTACAATAAAGGTAATAACTAGACTTTACTGTGCATTTAATCTGTTAGGTACTGTACAAAGTACTGTAATGCATTATCTCATTTAAACCTTTGACAACCCAATGGAGTATGCATTATTAATATCATTCTCATTTTATAGATGAAAACAATTGAAATTTAAATAAGTTATACAACTTTTCTAAGGCCACACATGTGGGAAGTGGCAGTACCAGGACTGGAGCCCAGGTCTGTCTGACTTCTGTGCCCATGCCCTTAACCTCTATGACAGGTTGTCTCCAAACACGTCATGCACTATGCCTTTACTTATATCATTGAAATTGGGGGACTTAGAGATTATCCAATTAGATATTTCCATCATGTAGATGAGAACCTTCACCTAGAGAGGACAGCTGGATTTGTCAAGGTCACACACCAGAACTTTCTTTTTTGAAATGCCTCCCTTACTGTCCTATATATCCAAACCCTATATAGCCTTCAATACCTAGCTCAGATCCCAACCCATTCCACCTCCCAAAGCCTTCCCTGTCTGGCCCGGTCCTCAGTGGACTCACATTCCTCTGAAACTTATACCACTTTCTGCTGGTACCTCTTACTTAGCACTTCCACATAGACTGTCATGCATTTCTTTAATTGCCATGTGACTAATTAAAAGAATCCTTTCATGTGCACGTGACTTTTCCTCTCATATAGATTGTAAGTAACTTGAGCAGTAAACTTTGAAAAATATTCTCTCATGTTGCAATTTTAGTTCAATTTGTAGAAAATGTATTGAGCACCTAATAATACAATGTACCTGGAGATGAGTAAGAAAATCTCTAATCTCAAGGAACTTTCTTTTTTTTAGTAAGGAACATAATTTAAGTGTACAAATTATTACTTTTAAAAGAACAAGTTATATAAGTGCCACAGCTCTGAAACTTGAAAGGACAGATTACATCTGGTTTGATGGGATCTGAGAGACTTCATGGAGGAAGTAGATTTAAGGTCAGCCTTGAAGGTGATGATGTGGATTTATGAACATTGAAGGCAAAGGAAATGCAAGAAAAAGTGAAGGGAAAGACAAACGGTGCTCAGGGTAAAGGCTCACTATGGCCTGCGTGGGTTGCAGCGTGTGGCCCAGCAGGTTGACTGTGGACCACAGGCTTGTTTTGTTTGACCACCATAAGATTTCCTTCCACTTATAATCTGAATGCGTTTAGGTGGGTCCTGGCTAGTCTGTGTACTCTCTGTAGTTTTCCAACAGGCTGCTACACATTTTTACCTTGGTTGCCTAGACCCTAAAGGCTTTTGAGTGAGGAGGGTAGCAGGAGGATGCTCGTAAGGTGGCTTGGAGGCCAATATTATGTCAAGGTAAAGATTTTTCAAACAAATCATTGGGGAAGAGACTCATATTTGTGAGTGAAAAAGTAATGTGATTGGAGCTGCACTTGGGGACAATGGATCTGGCAGTGGTGTGTAAGACTGAGCAGAAAAAAGTAGGAATCAAGTAAGAAATCAATGTCCTCTTTGACCCCTCGCAGCCTGTGGCACAAGTGGTTATGCTTCTCCAATACTTCTTGTGGTCTGTGGTCTGCGTTACACACTGTAGCACTATCCTGTGTTCTCTAATTTTTTCTGTTGCAGCAGTCTTTACTCAAACATTAGAGATCTAGGGTTGTACCTTGTATCTTTTGTGTGTCACTCAATACTGGCACACGATAGGCAGTCCACAGAGAAATTGTTTGATGGGAGATTCAGTGTTACTTCTCTGGAGGTAACAAGAGGTGGTGAGGAAGGGACATTAATTCATGTGCTATATCAATTTAAATTATTAAAGAAGTTCTCTCAGATACCTGAGCACAGGACATATGTTTTAAAATGCTTTTGTTTGGCTCTGGTCCCACATAATGACCTTTTATGCTAAATAGGCTTTCCTGTTGAAGATAAAATTTCTTTATTTTTCTAGTCTGACATGCGTGATGTGATCTGAATTATTCATGATTGTCTTTAGCTTTTGCTCATGTTGCGTTTTGAAGTCCAGTATGCACAGGTATTTTGGTATAATGTGATGCTAAACATTCTCATTAATACATTGAAGTCTGTTTTTCTAATCCAATGGAAAGTTAAAACCTGTAAGCTCAAGTACTAAAACTTCTATTGAGTTCTCAATTAAGTCATTCTCAAAATCGAACCTACCTATTTCAATATTATGTTTAAAACTGAAGGCTTGAGGGGTTGACTCAGGAGTATGTTGATCTTCGTAGGACTAGTGAACAGTCCTGGCAATTCAATTGCCCCGTGTTATCTCCACATTATAAAACAATAATGAGGAGCCGGCCCCATGTCTGAGTGGTGAAGTTTGCGCGCTCCACTGCGGCGGCCCAGGGTTTTGCTGGTTCAGATCCTGGGCGTGTGGACATGGCACCGCTCATCAGGCCGTGCTGAGGCGGCATCCCACATGCTACAACTAGAAGGACCCACAACTAAAAATATACAACTACGTATCAGGGGGTTTTGGAGAGAAGAAGGAAAAATAAAATCTTTTAAAAAAAACAAGAATGTTAAGATATTAAGAAAATGCTATAGACATGGATTGATTTCTTCTATAAAAAGCCTCACGTCTTATAGTGCTCACATACCTCCTTGCCTTGGAAATCAACTGAGAACAGAAACTGCTGTCAATGTTAGGAATTTTTTTGTTCCAGATGGTTTTTATAACATTATCTTTGGACAAGTCATCCAGGTTTATACCTTTTACAAAATATGGGCAACAAAGCAGACGTAGACTGTTACAATTACCCATTTATCATTGCCTCATCATAGAAGTATTTTTTATTATATTGTTAGTCTTTTTTGTACTTATAAAAACAATATACTAGTTGTAAAAACAAAACAACAAACAAACACAGAGATGAGTAAGACAGAGAAGGCTTCCTATTCTTCTCGCCAGAGATAACCACTGTCAACTGTTTCACCATTTGATATTCAGTGGGACAGATAGATAGATAAATGGGATTTTTGGTGCTTTGACCAAAAAATAAATAATGTTGTTCTTGTAAGTCCAAATATGGCATATTCTTCTGGAATCACTAAGGCAATTTATTTCATGTGTGGATTTTATCTTGATCTAAGATCCAACAACTTTAGTGGGGCATGTTTCTTAACCCCGTGATTATCGAAGGACTGCTCACTAATCTCAGGCTGTTAGATCTCAGGCTGCTAAACTCTTCTGTGCAATAATTTAAATCAGTGGCTGAGTTAACCTGGTGGATGCTAGGTTATTGGGATGCTGGTGGATAACTTGAGTTACTGGGGCCTAGAGATTCTGGAAGTGGTTTCCCTGGGTAATTTAGGAAGTTGTCAAGAGAAGTTTTCTCTGCGATAATATAGTAATATGACAAAAAGTCAGGTTAAAAAGGTCATTTTAAGATAATTATTCGATTTGATTAGATGAATCATGCAAAAATGTTTCTGTGTACCAGATGTAGTTTATAGCAGATCTAGAAAAGACTCCTGTTGTCCTTTACCTTCCCCTCTCCGATGTCTCCTGCCTCATCAATCCCTCAATGCCATGTTCACTCCCTGAGGGTGAGCAGAAGCTCCTAGGATCACAGGCTCAGGGAAGACAGAATCTAGCTCAGGGAGGTTTCTGCTCGGAATTGTAGAGGATTGCCTAGGGTTAATCCAGCTTCAGGAGGGGAGGAGAAAGAAAGGGAGAGACACGTGAAGGAGAAGAAAAACGAAGAGAGAAGAAAAGAGAAGAAAGCTCACCTTTTACAAAATATATTGAGGTAAAAAATATAGAGAAAGAAACGTACAGATCTTAAGTGTAGAATCAGATGAGGACGTGTATACACCTGTGTAAATAATGCTCAATAAATATATGGAACATTTCCTTTACCCCAGACAGTTTCTTCACTCTATCTCCAGTCAAATCTGTGCCACCCTCCCTACAACTCTGGTGATTTCTGTCACTATAGATTACTTTTGACTGTTCTTGAGCTTCATGTAAATGGCATCATACTGTGTGTTCTCTTTTGTATCTGGCTTTTTTTGTTCCATATAACGTTTTTAAGATTCATCCATGTTGTTTGTATCATAATTCTTTCTTTTTTAGTGCTATGATTCCGCTTTATGAATATACTACATTTGTCTGCTCATGATACTTGTCTTTCTGTTTTGTTTTGTCATGTTTTATTTGATTGTTTTATTTTGTGTCCTGGTTACTGCAATTTCAATATTTGAAATGAAGATACATGAGTTCACAATGATAAGGGACCAGATCATTTGGAAATGATGATAATTGAAATCTGCAGTCAACTTAGGAACTTCATCTGTGCCCATTATTATCATCTTCTCACTACCAAACTTTAAACTGAAGCTAATGTCCTTTGAAGTGCCAAGGTCTGCTTGGTAATAACATTTCACATTTATGCAGGACTCTACAGTTTACAAAGCATTTTCATACACAAAATTTTCTTTCACCTTGATCAACGCTGAGAGTTTCTAGGTGCTGGATTTTGAAATAGAGAGTCAAGTAAATGAACTTTCTTGTCCTGTCTTCCCAAATTCTAATTTTGTGATGTGATGCTCTGTCAGGTTTCTCTGGAACTGTAATAGGAATTACTAATTCTCTGAGTGGCTGTAAGGGCCTGGCTAGGGCTTCAGTGCAGCCAACATACTGGCCTGCTGAGTGTGCCTGTTTATAGCCACATGGTTCTTGTCTGTGCTGCTCCTTGTGCACCCTTGGTCTTTTACATGTTTCTTTTTAAAAGTAAGGGATATTTGGAGGCTTTTCTCAAAGAAATAAAGGAAAGAGATAGCTGCCTTAAATCAAGATATTTTCAATGCAGTTTAGTTCTGAAATCACTTAAGGAGAAAACAACTTTTGTATAAGTGTCCTGTTGCATTGCTGAAAGACTGCTGTTTTGTTCATGGAACCAGCCAATAAATGAAACTGTGGAGCAATGAATGTGCTTATGCAAACTATTTGATATCTGGAGGAATGATGACCTTCAGAAAATTTACTATATTATGAGCACTTTGACTTTTATTTTAAAACAGCTTTTGCTTTTGGACAGTTAAATCATATCTGATCACGGTTCCCTTGGAAAAGAGAGTCATCTCCAAATTCTCTTTATAGAGAAGACATACCTTGTACATTTCGATGGCTTTATAAAAGTAGCATATTCAAAAGTAAAAAGAAAAAAATTTTAGCAAAGAAAATATTCCTTCATGATTTTAAATAGGTTCAATTTTTATCAAATGTATGTGTGGAAATAGCATTTATGTTAGTGGTTTTTTATAGATTCTATCAGTAAGTAATGAACTTTGCGCTTCTAGATTTTATAAGTATACTCGTGATTTTTTGAAAGTAAATCCTGATTCTTTTTTTAAAGTAAAAATATTATATACAGGCCATGTAATCTAATGTCTAAGATATGATAAAAAATTTAAATAAATTTCTTAGGCTTTGTGTGTGTGTGTGTTTGTGATTTTTCTTCTTTGTTTTCAGGCAACACATTTTATCAAGGATGACTGGCATTTTGGTTTAAAGTGTGCAGTTACTCCACAACACTCTGTGAAGTAAACAGGGCAAGTACTGTTCCCATTTTACAGATATGGGAAGGTGACTGCAATATTAAGGGGCTAGAAAGAGGTGAGGTTGAAATTAAAATTCAGCCCCTCAGAGAGATTTTCCAGTGCTCTCCTGCTACACTTTTATTTTTTTGCTTGTCTTTTCCAGTTTTTGGTGCAGCCACCCAAGGAGAGGACCAGGAGCAAAGCCAAGAACAGAAAGAGTCTGCAAAGGGTGTAATGAGAGCTCTGGATGAGCAGTAATTTTACTCAGATCTGAGAACTAGAAAGCTGGCTGAAAAACTGTATCATAAAGATTGAAGAAACTAGATGGGAAATCAATATTCATCTACAATACACTTTATTGACCAATTACTTAAATTTCAAAGAAGTTAATTTGTGTTGCAGTAGCTTTGCAATTGTTTTCTGAAGAGCTGAAGAAATAACCCAATCCTGTTTGAAGTGCATGTTCGGTTTTCAGGGGGGCTTGTGTGCTGTGCTTTAGAGTACAACGGCGGGTCAGCATTTTGGTGACAGCATGAAAGGGCTTTAGTTTCAAGAAGCTTCTGTGAGGTCAGCTGTGGGCTCTCCTGAGACCAAATTCTGATCTATGATCTGGATGATGCAGTCTGCTCTTGAAATGAGATTTCTAACAGGAATTAACCACCACAGCCTCTTTTTCCTCACTTCAAAAGCAAGCTGCTTTGTCATCCTTCCTTTACTGAAATTATCACAAAAGAAGGGTTTGAGAGGGAGTTGTTCTGTTTAAGACATTGCAGCAGATAAGAAACAAAATAAGATGTGGGAGATTGCTCACTGCTCCCTCCCAACACCATTGCTTCTTACTCCCCTTAGAGAATACCCTTAGTTTTAATGTTCATGAATAAAAGAAGGAGCCTATGAGTAAGAGTCTGAATTTTTAAGGCAATCAAGAAACATACCAAGAGAGAAAAGAACTTAGGGATGGACTGGAAGTGGAACAGGAAAGAAGCAATCCTTTTTCTGTATCGCCCCAAGTAATGTTGGTCTTGTCAAATGAATCACAGCTTGAGTCTAGTTTCAGCAGTGTCTGAGCCACAGCAAAGAATAAGCCCATCCTTTAAGGGTTGCATTAACTTCTCTAAGCCAGTAGGAGAAGCTGGATATGTGTGTGTGTGTAAATTTAAATCTGATTGGTTTTGTTTGTTTTTGTTTGTGAACGAGGAGAAATGAAACCTGTCAAGTGTCTAAGTTCTTCTGAGCCTCAGACTAGCCATGCTGGTTGGAGAGATTGCTGCTTACCCAAGTTTCCATGGTTAGGGAATGTTAGAGCTGAAAATTGTGTCCAAGTCTGTGGAACTGTACCCTATCCCCATCCCATTGTCAAAGTGGTCATTTTAAGTATCTTAAAGTTAAAAAGATTTGTCTTGTATTGGGATCATAACTTCTGATTTGAGGACATTTGAAATCAAATTCATGTAAATTTTCAGGAAGTTTTGCTCAGCCATACACCACTTTCAGCTACTTTAAGCCAGATTAACATGAATGAGAAATAATGTAAAGAGCATCCTTTAGAGAATGAATAGGGGCTGTCAACTTCTTCTTGATTCTCTTTCCGGGTCATAATTTAATTATCCATTGCTGGACATATAACTTAAGCAGCCAGTCAAAGCTTTTAACCACCCAATTAGAAAGTTCTTTAGTCGGTTTTCTCATGTCCTGGAAATTGTGAGGTTTGAAAGTTGATTTTGTCGTTTGCAATCAGACTCCTGACCAGTACATTTCTTTGTTTGGGGAATGTTTAGAGGGTTTATATTCTCAAAAATCTTTCAATGGCTTCCAATAAATAGATTATTCCTACATTAGCTACATAAAACCATAAAGTACCCTGCTAAAATACAGATATCATCGGGAAGGACTATACATCAAGCCTCCAACATCTGTGATCACTTTAACCCTAATCATCTTTCTGCTATCTAGTCAGCAGCCTCTTTGAGTATTCACAGAAAAGTCAGCACAGGTCAGTTTTGAAGGAAAAGAAAGGTCAGACACAAACATCATAAGAGGTAGGGAGAAGACACCTTCGGTTTGAAAATGCCCAGAATGTGCATGGTTATGGGAAGTTAGCCTCTGTAAAATGGGTATAAATAATACTTAGTGAAAGTTATATGAAGATTAATTGGGCAAATGCATTTTAAGATATTGAATATGGTGCCTAGCTCTTATTTTATGTTCAGCAAATGTCAGCTATTGCTACTATAATTAAAATATTAAAATATTTAACATAATTATGTTTTTGATTTTTAAACTACTTCAAAATCTTCCATTATCTCATGGCTGTTTCATTTTTATTGTACAGTTCTTACAAAAATATGGTATTATCTTTGAGATTTGCAAGTCTGGAAATTATTATTTTCCTAGTACTATTGCTTATAATAGTTTTTGAATATACCTAAGGTTATCACATTATAATATATTATTCATGATACTTCATGTGACCCAGAGTCATTGTTTCTATCTGTGTTTGTGTGTCTGTGCACAATTAATTTTATAATATGTCAGACATATTGTATGTCTCGTGACACGGAATCAGAATTATTCATATTGGCAAGTGTCAAAGCCATGCCCTTTGAGAAAAAGCATTTCAATATTTTTCCACATTTCAACACTTTTCTACCATTTTATAGGACAACAGAGCTAATTGAGGCATAATTTACATTTATTGAAAATGGATTTGGTGATAGTGGCCCCTTTTCTTCCCAAAACTTTGTTTAATCAGTACATCCAAGAAACAGTTTTGGTGGAGAGGTGAATGAAACATTCTTGAGGTCCTCATTTATGTGTTAACATGATCTCTGCAGAGGTTATTAAGTGTTAAAAAACTATATAGCTTTGGGAAAATGTTATCTCCACTGATGATGATATTATGATTTTTTTTCTTTAATAGACATCTTCCGGTTATCTTTTTTCTTAATATCCAGAGAATCTTGGAAGAGCTATATAGCTACAGCACGTGAGAAAACCAATCTTGTAGGAAAAGATGCAATGGAGAACCAGCGATTGATTTTTTTTTAACTTAAAATGACACAAATTTATTATCTTACCTTAGGTGAATGCCAGCCTTAGAAAAGAGTAAAGCAGCTGGTGGTAGATCTGGGTTGCAGGCTATAACTTTGGAAGCCTCAAAAATGGGGAATTTGTTTCTTTTCACTTCTGACATCAAATATTGTTGCTGTTTGCTTTGAAATATTTCCTCTTGTTATCAGTCATAGCCCTGCAAAGGCTGACAAGTAAAACATATTTCTCAGGTTTTTGGATGGAGTCACAAGCAAAAGATAACTCTTAGAAGATAACTGTCTTTTTTGCATCAAATTCAAGAGTTTAATTTTCTTAACCCAAAAGAAGAGAACCTAATGACAATTCGGATCTATCACATGTCCTTTCATGGAGCTGTTGGTAAAGCAATTAAATGCATAAATGACAGAAATGATAGATATTGGTTCGATTATTGCAGGCAGAGTATGTATTTTTCCAAGATTAGATTTTTATGACAAGATTTTTTTTGGTCATAATACAGAGCTGTTATTTGTCAAAGAAGTTATATTTGTTTTTGGTTGCTGCAAAAATCTCAGAGGAAAAATTCCCAGGCTCATTTTTACTTTTAAGAAGTACATAAACCTGAAGAGTAAGATTTTTCTTTCAAAATAGTTTTGTTTTGACTTTGAAAGCCTCAGACTTCCTCAAAGCATTATAATATTTGGAATAAGCATGCAAAATTTTTCAAGGTTTTGGTATTTATCTTTTTTCATAATTCTGGGCAAAAATTTGTATGGAAAGTCTGAGGATAGATTTCTTTCATTTTCTCTCTTCAGTTTCCAGTTTTTCAAGTTGCTTTTATGTGGAAGTCTGGGGGAAATGCTTCAGCTCCTGTTCACAGCTGAGTCTAGGTGTCCACGAGGCCAGTCGAGACCATTGTTATTTTTATAGTGATTGATAAAAGAGACTTGCAGAGTGCTTAAAGCTGGAAGGAATTGTCCAAACCAACTACATAATCCTGTTGTTTTTCAAATGGGAAACTGAGGTGTAGGGAGATGAAGGGACCTGTCAAGGTCATATGATCAGCTAATGTCAGAATTGTGATCCAGGCAGACTGACTCTCCATTCAGCGATTTTCTCAGTAATTTCCTGGGATCCTTTTTACTTCACTCTTGACTTGCTCCCAACTCATTCCATTCCAACTGGTCCCTCATCTTGAGCAGGCTACTATTTTGGCCTCAATCCTGCCCTTTGGATATATTGACTGAGTGGGATTTCCCTGTCTCAAGTCTTGGCATTCTCTGAGTGGTTTTGACTTGGACTTACTCTTCCAGAGGTTTTAGCTCCTGAGGACCTTGAGAAGGGCTCCTTCTCCACCTGTTGGCCTTCACTGCTGCTGCTGCTGCTCAGGCTCCCATCACCACCACCATTTATTCAATTACTACTTTTTGTCAGGCACTGTTCTGGGAACTTTATAAAAACAAGCTCATGTACTCCACACAACAGTTTTTATGGTGGATATTTTGCCACCTTGCAGTTGAGGAACTCAAATCTCAGAGAGATGAAATCATATCCCCATACTTTTAGAGTGGTAAATTCAAGCTGATGTTAAAACCCAGGAATGTTCAAATCCCATTCTGTTTCCACAACACTCCTCAGACCCAGTCTGAATGGCATAAAGCTCAGATTTGGGGTAATAAATCATTGCAAGTTGCACTGCTTAGGGGACTCTGGCTCTGTAACATATCTTTATTTATGTATTAACTCATGAGGCTTCCTTCTTTGGGCTTGTCTGGTGTTAATACTTCCTGGCTTTCTGCTCTTAGGGCTCTGTGTTCAATATTCTACATGTTCTGGATTTGGGAAGGGGAACAGTTAAACATCACTCTGTTGGCTGAAACAGTAACTCCTTTTTGCCAAAACGGTCACTTCCTGATTGAAACTCCAGACCCTTCAATGGCAGGCTCATAGAATGCTGTGACATGTTTGATGTAACACCATTGAACAATTCCATCTTCCTCCCTACCTCCCACTCCTGCAACTCAATGGACAAATTCCTTTCTTAACCATTTCATATTCACTATCATGATCAGAAGGGGTCTGTGGCAGCATTTGTTCCAACAGCTGCCAAAGGACATCTGCTGCCTTGTTGGCTAAAGCAAGTTGCATCAACCCACTTTGCTGTACCCTGTTGGCAGCCCCTTAGATTTAAAGGTACTTGGAAGGCTCTCATTTGACTGCCTTGTGTTAAATATTTCCTAGTAGGTTACTTCACTGAATGAATGGAAAAGGAGGAAAAAGTATTCATTTAGTGCTTATTATGTACATAGAAATATACTAGAAATATTCACATATATTATGTGAATTGATCCCCACAGTAATGGTATGAAGTAAGGAATTTTATTCTCATTTTGGAGAGACATTAAATGACTTATTCAGGATTACATAATTAGAAATGGGTTCAGTAAGCTTTTGAATCTAGATGAGACTGACTCTATATGTATATTTCTAAGCTACCCCTGAATACTCCAGGAGCCTGGGTGCCAGGCCTCCATTATCCTATCCATCATTACTCTCCCCTTATGAGGGTTATGGCTTCAAAAATCCTGATAAGAATCTTTGCTAGTCTTTGGAATTTTTATCTCTGTTCATCAAAGAAAGGTGATTTACACTGTTACAAAGAGACTAATTTAGAAATCTATAGCTTCCTATAGTTTCCACTTTCCCTACCCCACTCAGTGACTGGACAGATTTTTGGTGAAGAAAGATATAGTGTGCTCCTCGTAGATATGGTAGGGTGACACTTTTTCTCTTTTGGCAAAGATCCAGCAGATTCTTTCACCTGGTGGTTTGATGAAAAACCAAGGTAAGATGTTTTGTTTATGTTCTGAGTCTCAAGAGAAAAAAATCCAGATGGCTAGAGCAGCTGACTAATTCTCCTTTCTCTGGATTGATACCTCCAAACGTGAAGTTGAAAAGAAAGAGAATTCTATTCCTAACCATTGTGCTCTTTCTCTGTCTCTCTCTCTCTTCCCACTCCACCCCCTCCTACTTTCATCCCCTATGGCCAGCTCTAGCCAACTCAGTAGCGCCTTTGCCCCACACACGATCCATATACACCGATCTTCTTTTTAAAAGACATCCCTTTCTATGAAGCTGAATATAGATTTTAGTTTTCTTTTTATAATTCACGTCACCTTGCTAAACTTGAATTTCTTTTCCTGAAAAACAAGAAGATTAAATTGAAATATTTCAGGATTCAATATGTTTCTCAACCTGGTGAAAATAAACGAACTTTAATGAGCAATTTTTATTCTTTACTCCGTGTAAAATTTTAGCAGCGGCCTCACCAGCCACAAGGCAACTGCCTCTGTTCACTGCTGTGAGGCAGAGACTTGTTGCCATTTCTCTCAGGTTCTGCCGCTGCGGAGCCTCCTTCTGTCCACTTCCCATTCATGGATATCCCCTTCTTTCTAAGGTCGCTTATTTGTTTCGTGGTCACCCACTAGTTCTCTCTGCCTCTGCCCTAGGGGCTGACCAGGCAGAAGCTTCTGCCCCAAACTTTCCCCTGACTCCCCGACTAAGGCTGGTCCTGTCCAAACATGTTACAGGTTTCATCAGACAATATGCAATTCAACAAATGTGTTTAGTGCCTACCATGTGCAAGCTTGCGATGGTTGCTGTTTCTATCTAGTGATACAACCTCACCAAGGAGAAAGTTTTGTAGAAAGGAAAGCCTGGGGTAAGTTTATTAATCCTACTCCCCTTTTGAAGGACTTTCATATTTTTCTCAATATCCAACTAAAAATATGATTTAAAAATAAGCTTTTTTCTATATAAATAAGAATCTTGATAAGAAAAAATATATATGATGTGTTACTTATATAGTTTAAGGTTTCCAAAAGGGAGAAATAATATGCTTATCTACCGGGTTTTGTATTTTAGGCATGGTTTTCAAGAGTATCCATGTCCTAGTCCTGAGATTACAGTTCTAAAAGCCTCCAGTATGTGTTTAAGGAATTTGATGTTATAGAAAATACAGGGTAAGATGATTGTTACGTATGAGTTATGAAAGTATTTATTAATATATTTTATGCTCATTAAAAGCAGATAGTAAGGCAGCATATTAAATAGAAAGTCAATAATAGTTTACAAATCTTAAATTAGTAATAATGGGTAACATACCCTTCCTAGCTCAAAAAAACCCACTTTAGGATTTTATTCCTCCAAGTTTTAATGAGATATTCATTAATTTTTTCAGCTTTATCATGTATTATGTGGGATTGACCTCCAAAATTGGCATTTGTTCCAAAAGCAGTGGAGTGGAATTGTTGATTCTTGCCTTCTAGGTCCCATGATTCCAGAAACACAGAGAAATTAATGACTAAGATGTAATAATATGTAAAGCATTAGGAAATCCTTCACATGTCTAAGTAGGCATTCCTCAGCCCTGATAGGTTATTCACTCTAGTTCTGTTTATGGCCACTTCAGGCCAAAGCATGTCTTAGAATCTCCTCTTTCATAAGACCCCACTTCCTTCTCTCTTAAAAGACCCTTAAGTACTGTTTTAAAGCTCAGAATTGCTATCCCTCAGATTTTTTTATTTCTTGTTGGCAGCATTACAGCACTTTCCCCCTACCCCAGGTGAATGTCATTCCTTGTATGAAAACATTCTAGAACTACACAGTCAAATTTGGAAATTCCCTTTTTGGAATTCCACTCATCTTATTCTAACTTCTGGTGCAATTACTTTGGTAGTTCTGCTATTCATCTTAATTATATTGTAAGCTTTTCAAGCACTACGTTCTCTCATCTTTGTTTACCCAGCAGCATCTATCAGGGATCTTGCAGACAGAGGCTACACCACAAACACTGGCTGAAATGAATTATTGAGTTACTGTTTGGTACCATTGTGCTGGCAATGGAAAGTCAATATTTATTGTTCAGAAAAGAATGACTTTTGTCTAACACATGATTGTTTCTTTTAAATTTCATAATATATTAGATTGAATCACATTAAATTGCTATTTTTATAGTTCAAAAATTGACAAAGTTTGAAAATATTGATAATTTCATATAGTTCAACTTATATTATTATTAATATTTATTTTTTCAATGTTTTAGGCATTTGTGTAACTTTCGGACACTCAGATAGCAATTATTAATTTTTCAGATCCTAAGGAGGTCTTTATAATATAGGATCTAATTTGTGAGCATTCAGACCATTGTATCAGGATATTCTACATTTTTCCCTTTAGTTTTTTCCCAGACAAGCTCTATCTCTTTATAGTGATGAAGTTAATCATTCTTCAAAATTTCAAAAGCATATGGAATTTATGTGAATAGAAGCATTGCTTTTCTGAAGAGTTTCAAAGTCAGTGATCTTTGTTTTTATTTTTTTATTACTTAGAGCATATGGAAAGGATGATTTGTTGCCATTCAGTTATGTTTCTTTGATTTTTGCCTACGATAGAGATTTATTTAGGAAAAATTATGTGGATATTGGGTTTCTGTGTCTATCCAGTTCACACGCAATCTCTTTTAGCATTTTTAAACTTTGCGTATCAAACACTGAACCACTGGGGCCGGCCCCATGGCGCAGCGGTTAAGTGCGTACCTGCCGCTTCCGCGGCCCGGGGTTCGTCAGTTCCGCCTCGGTGCGGACATGGCACCGTTTGGGAAGCCATGCTGTGGCAGGTGTCCCACATATAAAGTAGAGAAAGATGGGCACGGATGTTAGCTTAGGGCCGGTCTTCCTCAGCAAAAAGAGGGAGATTTGCAGCAGTTAGCTCAGGGCTAATCTTCCTCACAAAAAGAAAAAAAAGATTCGCTTTAAAAAAAAAGAGGGGGGCTGGTTGGTGGCATAGCGGTTAAGTTCATACATTCTGCTTTGGCAGCCCTGCGTTCCTGGTTCGGATCCCGGGTGTGGACATGGCACTGCTTGGCAAGCCATGCTGTGGCAGGCCTCCCACACATAAAGTAGAAGAAGATGGGCATGGATGTTAGCTCAGGCTAATCTTCCTCAAAAAATAAATAAATAAATAACTAAATAAAATTAAAAAAATAAAAAACTGAACCAGTGATCTGTTCCTCCCCCAAATCTTCCTCATCTTAACTAATGGCAACTTCATCTTTTCCATTGACTAGTCCAAAAAGCATGATGTCATTACTGGATCATCTTCCTTTCACACCCCGCATCCAAGTAATCAGAAATTCCCTTTTGACTCTACCTTCACTTCCGCATCTCCCACCCTGTCTCAGACAACCATCATTTCTTATCTGCATTACTACAATGACCTCCAAAAAAAATCTCCTTGCTTTTATTCTTGTTCATTTATTTCCTATTCTCAAAAACAGTCAAAGTAATGTTTTTAAAACAAGTCAGATCATGTTACTCTTCTGCTTAAAACCATACAATGGCTCTCCATTTCACTCAGAGTGAAAGCCAGAGTCCTTACAATGATCTATAAGGCTCTAAATGATCTGCCTCCTCCCCCTACAACCATCCTAGCACTGCCTTGTCACCTCTCTGACTTCTTCCCCTCTCTCATTCTCTTTCAGCCACTCAACCTTCTTGCTATCACTTGAACATGCCAGGCACTCTCCCATTGAGGGCAAAAATCCAAACGAGTGCCCCACACATGAGTAGGTGCTCAATAAATATTTGTTGAATTAAATTGAAGTTAGCTCAGATTGGTAGCTATAATGATAAGATGTAGGATTTGGCATTACCATTCTTCTTTTGCTTGAGTCGGATGTCATAGCATGCACCCATACATAAGTTCCTTTCTTCCTTCAAGTATATTTTTTTCCCCCCAGTTGGTAAGGTGGACTTGAGAGAACTTCCACAGTATATATTTTTTTTTTTTGTAAAGATTTTATTTTTATCCCCAAAGCCCCCCGGTACATAGTTGTGTATTCTTCGTTGTGGGTTCTTCTAGTTGTGGCATGTGGGACGCTGCCTCAGCGTGGTCTGATGAGCAGTGCCATGTCCGCGCCCAGGATTCGAACTAACGAAACACTGGGCCGCCTGCAGCGGAGCGCGCAAACTTAACCACTCGGCCACTGGGCCAGCCCCTCCACAGTATATTTTTAAAGATAAGTAAGATTTGGAATGGCATAAGCATCTTAGTTATTAAAACTGTGGACAAGTGTGTTTGGAGTATTGACCAATATAGGAGGGTTTTTCTAATTCTATGAAATGATTTGGTATAATTGTCCATGATCAAATTATAGATTCATTAAGATGGATTTATTTACCATTGTCTGCAGGTTACCACCTGCCTAGTTTAAATTTAGTAGATGGTGAAAAAGCTAGATTGTTAGATGAATACATAGCTACAAGTTCTGTTTTTTGTTAGTCATTCATAAACATGATAATATTGACAAGTAGTCTGAATGTTAAGGCCTTTTTGAGCACTGATAACTAAATTGTAACACCATTTATTATCACCAAAGTTTGTGAAAGGTTTACAGGTTTTTGGGGGATGACATTTCATAGCAATAACAAGTAATTTTGTTTTTTAATTATAGAGCACAACATCATCTTGTCTTCTCTGATGGCCAAAGGAAGAAACTATGTTTATTTTTGTCTATGCTTCAAGTACTTCTTATGGAGCATTAAGTTTCTTAGTTTATGAAATTAGTGTTCCCTAGGGGCAATACAAGTAACATACAGAAATGAATTGCACTTAAAGATTTTATATTATTGACCGATGATTTGTTCATAACAACTGTGTTTTAATCATTAATACATCTTCTAATTCAAGCGAACAAATTTATTTTTTTATTTTCATTTACAGCCAAAAATTTTGTGTTTTTTTTTAAATAGAATCTCTTCTAGGCTTGAGTGAGATTTCTATAACTAAGTTGGGAATATCACCAGTGACTAAAATATTTGATAAATAATTCTTGAGTTTATAAATAAAATATGTCAGTTTAGAATTTGGAATAGTTGGTATTTTTATAGGCTTCAAGAAACTGTGAGGGTATAGTGATTTTTAACAAAGGTTAAAATATATGCATTAATCTTATTTAAGCATGTGATATACATGCCAAGATTTTAGAATTACAAGAAATTTGGACAAAGACCAAAATATACAAATCACAACATCATTAAAGTGTAAACAGATTTTGGAAGGAAGAAATAAAACTGTCTTTGTTTGCAGATGGCAAGATTGACTATGAAGAAAGTCTCACACAGTTGAAAAGAAAACAAAACCTTGAACTAAATAGCAAGTATTGCAATATCACAGGATACGATGTTGACATACAAAAGTCAATTGCTTTTCTATATGCTAGCAATGAATAATTGCAATACTAATTTAAAAACATAATACCGTTTATATTAGCACTAAAAATGACATACTTAAATATAAATCTAATAAAATATGTAAAGGATATATATGAGGAAAATCACAAAATTCTGATAAAAGAAATCAAAGATCTAAGTAAATGGATAGATTTTTCCATCTTTATGTATTGGAAGACTCAATATTGTTAAGACGTCAGTCTTCCTAACTTGATCTATAGATTCAACATAATCTCAATCAAAATCCCAGCAATCTTTTTTGTAGATATCGACAAACTGATATTAAGTTCTATGGAAAGGCAAAAGACCCATAATAGACAACACAAGACTGAGGAAGAAGAAAGTTGGAGGGTTGATGTTAACCGATTTCGAGACTTATTATAAAGCTGCAATAATCAAGACAGTGTGGTATTGGGAAAACAATAGACACAAAGATCAATAGAAGATAACATAGGAGAAAATCTAGGTGACTTTGAGCTTAGCGATGAGTTTTTAGATACAAAACCTAAGTCACAATCTATAAAAGCAAAATATTAATAAGTTGAACATTATTAAAATTAAAAACTTCTGCTCTGTGAGGGACACTATTAAGAAATTGAAGTAGTAGTCACAAACTGGGAGAAAATATTGGTAAAACACATATCTTATGAAGTCGTTTCCAAAATATGAAACAAAGATTTCCCAAAACTCAAAATAAGAAAATAAACAACCCAATTAAAAAAAGATCTAAGATATCATAATAGACACCTCACCAAGATGATATATAGATAGGAAATAAGCATATGAAAAGATTGTCAACATCATTTGTCATTAGGGATTGTAAATTAAAACAACAATGAAATATCACTAAACAACTGTTGGAATGGCTAAATCCAAAACACTGACAATATCAAATGCTGACAAGGATGTGGACAAACAAGAGTTCTCATTCATTTCCAGTGGGAATGTAAAAATGGTACAGCCACTTTGGAAGACAGGAAGTTTCTTACAAATCTAAACATAGTCTTACCATACGACCCAGTAATTGTGCTCCAAGGTACTTATCCAATTGAGTTGAAAACTTATACAGACACAAAAACCTACATGCAAATGGTTATGGCAGCTTTATTCATAATCACCAAAAATTGGAAGCAAGCAAGATGTACTTCAATAGGTAAATGGATAAAGAAACTCTGGTACATACATATAATAGAATTTTATTTAGCAATAATAAGCTATCAAGCCATGAAAAGATGTGGATGAAACTTTAATGTGCATTTCTATGTAAAATAAGCTAATTTTAAAAGGCTATATACTGTAAGATTTCAATTATATGACATTCTAGAAAAGGCAAAACTATAGAGAAAAAGATCTGTGGTGGCCAGAAGTTCAGGAGGAGGCAGAAATGAGTAAGTGAAACTAAGGGATTTTAGTCAGTGAAACTATTGTGATACTATAATGGTGGAGTCATGAGATTATGCGTTTTTCAAAACCAATAGAACTTTGTAACACAAAAAATGAACCTTAATACATATGCAAATCATTCTTATAAAAATCATTTAGAAGGTCAGGAGATTTCCGGAAGCATGCAGACTGTGACAAGAGAATATATATGTACAATCTCACTTATAGGGATGGGAGAAAAGATGCTGACATAAGTAGGTCTGGAAATTAGTGGGGTCTAACACCAAAGGCAAAAGGAACAGCACACAAGCACTGTGCTCTCATTAATAAAGTTGTTTCCCATCAAGCACCGATTAACAAAACTGACACTGCTCTACTTGTATACTGGAATTGAATAATTATGTGAATGAATGGTGGATGGTGGGAGCCAGGTCGCTCACTGTTGGGTTAGCAATTTACAGATAACTAAGGGGAGCAGGTTGGAATGGTCCATATAGTAATGGATAAGAGTTGGAGACCTTACCAAGAACTCACGTTTAGATGGTTATGTATAGAAATATTTATAGATATGTATATATACATTTGTTAGTACACATACGTATATGTCTTTGCTCTGTCAGTTGAGAGGGCGTCAAAACAGAAAAGGCACCCTAGAACTAATGAGCACAGCTAACAACTAATCTTGGTTTCTAATACCATTCAAGTAGAAATACCTGACATTTTCTAATACCGAGGCTTCTTGGAGAAATGGCTATTTCTAGATCTGGGGCAGGAAATATACAAGATGAGCTTGGAGCATCTTGTATTTCCAGAAACTAAGGGAATGCTCAAAAACACACACACAAACAGAATATAACAAAGCCAAACCCACATTGATAGGGATGTGTCAAAGGGGCACCGGAGTCAACTGAAAGAGCTCTTAAAGGCCAAAACTAGAAAAATTTGAGCAACAAAATGAAGTAATATTTGATTATAACCCAAAGTATAAAGCAAATATCTACAGGTTCATACTGATATAAGTAAATAATCGAATGAATTAACGAGTCGGGGGAAAAGACAAATCTCTCATGTAGAACTTTTATAAATAATTTATAAAGATACTACACCCTAAGGAGGAGGAGTATAATTCTCGACTCCTTAGGTACTGCTGCATGTAGTGACTTTCTTCCAAAGAATGTGGTGTTTAAAAAAGCGGAGGGGGAAGGTAAGAGTGACTTTACAGTGGAGAAATCTAATAAACACTATTTGAACCAGACGATTGAGGTCACCATCACCAGTCATAAATCAGGTTGATAGTACCTACCCTTGGTGTGATGTGATGAAATTGACACTTTACTTCTGATTTTCCTCCCCCAAACCCATAACTCTAGTCTAATCATGGGGAAAACATCAGACAAATTGCAATATGGGAACTCTCTATACTATCTTCTCAATTTTGTAAATCAAAACTGTTCTAAAAAATAAAGTTTATTTAAAAACTTGACTATGTTATGAAACATCTATTCTTGTTTACGTTCTTATGATCCTTTATTATTTAACATATGTATTTTTTCACTCTGCTCTGCACAGTATTATGTTGATAATTATAATGCTTCTAAATTTAAATATTATGTATAATTATCCAGTGAACATTTTCATGAATAAAGCTTTTTCTGTGGTTAGGATTATTTCTTAAAGGTATTTCCTAGAAATGAAATTATCAGGTCAATAGGTAATAGTCTTTGTCTTTTGAAAGATAGGTTATAGAAGATTTAGGCATGATCTGATACTGTTTAAGTCTTAGATGAAATAACTGAAGGTTGATAAATTGACAAAATAAAAACATTTTCTGTAAAATGTATTTCAGAATGCTTCTGTAAACATAACTAAAATATATCCCAGCTTAAGTAAACTGTTTATCTAACTAATAATACTTATAATCCCTTGTAGATGAATTTTGTATTCTCCAGCTGTCTGTGAAATTAGAATGTATGCAGATAGCTGAAGAATGAGTACTGATTTTTGCTTAGCTGAGGAATGAATACTGATTTTTGCATTTCATAGGAGTTATAAATGAGAAAAATTTACCCACCTCTGAATTCATTATCATTAACATTTCCACCAGCTTTATAGTGTCTACTCCAAGTTCTTCAAAGTTTTGAGAAATTACTGCTCTTAGATGAACATTGAAAGTATGAACTAAGACTAACATTAGTCTATTGTTTAATCTTGATGTTTTTAACAAAGATAGGGTTCTCATAAGATGCAAAAAAATTGAAACTGTCTCAGTCTGAAGGTGAGGTTGAGGCCATTTGGTTCAGTGATTTTCAACTTTTAGTATTTCTCTGAGGTTCTTCAGAGCTCTGCAAACATTTTATTTGATTTTTTTCTTAAAAATACATCTGAACGAAATTAAAATGATGAGTAACTAAAAGTAACCCATGAACCTTAATATGCTAATATCGGATATGACACATTAGTGACCATCATCAAGTTAATTTGAATTGCCAATGTAATATACTTTTGTGAGTCCCAAGATCAACACTTCTGCAGTCATCTATGGGAATATATTTGAGTATCTTATAAGCATGTTGATTGTGAAGCATGTAACCATCATTGTTTCATTTGCTATTTGTCTGATTTTTAACTTACTTATGACAAATGTGAGAAATATACTACTGGAGCCCAAATATGCCAAGCCCAATTAAGTGACAGTAAGTCTAGATCTAATAGTGAATTATATTTTAATCTTCCATTGTAGTTTTAACATTTATCTTAAGTTGGATGCTACTTTGCACTTCTGGTTCAGTTTAGTATAAGACTCCTCTGAGCTTTCATGGAATACTTGTTTTTCAAAGGTATCATTTGTAAATAAGTGTATATGAATCAGTATTTTCCTCTTAATGCTGAATATCAGGATGAATATTACTATTATAATATTCAATATGATTGTTATTAAATAATACATTGGATGCTGAAGTATACATACATTTGTACCCCTAAGCATTATGACAGACTCATTGCTTACTCAATTTCTACTCTATCCCTTTTCCTTAAGTGAACCAGGTTCAGGGCAACTGAATATTTTTCAGCAGAGACACTTAATCAGCTAAAAAACATTCATGTTTCTCAGTCTCCCTAAAGATGCAAGGGGCATCTGCTGGGGATTCCTAGGAAAGTCTCCCTTTCCCAATGCAGATACTATTCTGTATTCCTTGGCACTTCTTTCTCTGCAATGCCTGGAATGTGAATATGAGACCGCTATCTTGCATGATGGCCATGAGCGTAAAAACTGCACCCTAAGGACAGTGAGTAGAAACATTGAAGACACCCAGATACCATTGACATCATGAAACTACTCCACCAGTCCTAGACTGCCTACATCGGACCTTCTTGTCAAATGAGAAAAATAAACTTTTAGTTGGGAAAGTCAAATAGGTAATTTGTTTGGGTTTTTCTTACATGTAATTACTTAAAAAT
Source organism: Equus asinus (assembly GCF_041296235.1). NCBI lineage: Eukaryota > Metazoa > Chordata > Mammalia > Perissodactyla > Equidae > Equus > Equus asinus. The sequence goes on along the minus strand of NC_091791.1, from coordinate 143,957,463 downwards.
TGTGAAAATTACTGATGGAGTTCAACTTCTCCATTTTGTAGAGGAATTAACTGAGCCTTACTTTCCTCCTTCACTTTATAACAACTTACCCAATCTTATTCTTCTTCATGGTGCCTAAAATCAGCTGAAAATTTATATTTATTTACTGTCTGTCTGCCACACTAGAATGTAAGTTGCATGAGGTTAAGGACTAGATCTTTCTTGTCCACTGCTATATCCTTAGCACCTAAAACAGTGTCTCATACTGCAGAGACTCTAATGTTCATTCAATAAATGAATCAATCAGTGAGCCTTCAGAGGGGTAGAGTGACTAGACCAAGAAAATGGTAAAAGAGGAATTACAATCCAATCTCCTGATGACCCTTCATCACACTACTTGATGGTTTGGGGGCTTTTTCAAGTCCATGGAGAACAAGATAATTCTATATACACATTTAATCAGCAACACATCACAATTCAGTTGAATCTACTCACAATGTCATCAAACTCTTGTAGCATCATCTCTTCAGACTTATACCTCATAGTGTGCCATTTTTGATATTTCTTGAATTTCCATGACTGGAAACAACATCTTAATGGGCTTTATATGTGGATCCCTTTCTTGGAAAATCACAAAACACATTAGCATATTAAAGATATGTAGCATATTAAAGATAAGCTGATATGTACTATAATAAAAAATCCATTTAACTTTATCTTAACACTTTCCAGATTTGTTTTCTTTCGGTATGCCCTGCCTATCTTCGTTTTGTTGCTAATTCCTACTAAAAACTCTGAGGAATTAATATTGCACTTTGAAAAACTGTGAGTCTTGACCATTGTAGTTCTTGGTGGGTATTTTGTGCCCTTCAGTTTCTTATGATTCAAGCCTTGATGAGCATAGGTGTCTGATGATAAAAACACTGCTCTCTACAAGTGCTCTCTTATTGGGCTAACTCTTCCAGCCGTGAGATTCATGCTGGTCAGTTCAATATAAGAACTAGATCGCCTCTTCCTGCTGGTGCTTACAGTCCTGAAAATGTAGCCTACACTCCTTTTACACAAAGATGATAACAATGATCATCATCATCATCTAGTATTAGAGTTAGAACTACACTATTGTTTTAAATCAATCTTGTTTATCTTTTAAACATAGTCCTAATAAAATTATTTTAAATCATCAAGGGTGATATCATAAGGTTATTGAGTACAGTTTTTCTTGACCTCCCAGATTCTAAAAGTCTATTTAAATTCTTGCCTATAGACACGATCACCCGTACACCACAGACACACACATTTATTTTTTTCCTAATAGCTATATGTATTCTTCACAAAATCAAACTTTTCCCTAATTGGCTTGCTCCACGCAGCCTAAAGAGGGAGGTCACCATGGCCTCTTCTGATTCGCTAGTAAATGAGAAAAGAAGCAAAAGGCATCAGCTTACTAGGGGAGCAGAGTGTTGACTGGGCCATTTTATTTTATTTTATTTATTTATTGACACCTGCGCTAACATCTGTTGCTGCCAATCTTCTTTTTTCCTTTTTCTTCTCCCCAAAGACCCCAAGTACATAGTTGTATATTCTAGTTGTAGGTACTTCTGGTTGTGCTATGTGGGATGCTGCCTCAGTATGGCCTGATGAGCAATGCCATGTCTGCACCCAGGATCTAAACCGGTGAAACCCTGGGCCCCTGAAGCTGAGTGCGCGAACTTAACCACTTGGCTATGGAGCCTGCCCCATGGGCCATTTTTAAGTTAATGGGTTTTAAGAAGTAGGTATCAACGTGTTCCATGTCTTTATCCTTTCCTCAGGGCTTCTCCCTTGCCACTGACTTATCTCAGCAGATGACCTTTATTCCTATTTAAAGTGAAAACTGAGGAGTTCTCAATCTACAAAGTTACCCATAGCCACACTCATTCTTATTCCTTCCCACTTGCCTCAATAAAAGAAACTACCTTTTTTAACTAGGCTAATACCTTCACTTGCGCCTGAGCTCCCATCTCTTTCTATATTCTCCAAGATCATGCTCTTTCAGTCATACCTCTGTCTTCAGTATTTTCAATATTTTCCTCTCTTATGATTCTTTCCTCATGGCTTATAACAATACTCATTTTTTTTAATTAAAAAATCCTTTTTTCATCCAATTTCCCATTCCAGTTGCACCCTTCTTTCTGTCCTTCCTTTTACAGTCAAGTTTCTTTGAAAGAGTTGTCTTAACTCCCTATCTTCACTTTCTCCACTTCTAGCATTCTCCTGAGTGCCAAAGCCATTATGCCTCTGGGACAAGTTTTGCTCAGATCAACAGTGATCTAATATATGCAAATCCTGTGGGCTCCTTTAAGGACTCCTCTTACTTGTAATACTCCCTGACCCTAATCCCATCTACATGGACTTTTCTAGAGAAAGGAGACAGACAGGTTGAAGGAATTCAGCCAAATATCTACTTCAACAAGGTTTCCAGTTGTAGCCAAGCATTGGCAGTAACGGAAGAGAAAGAAGACTAATATCGTTAGAAAGTGCACTGAAGAAAGGAATAATGTCATCAGCTAGTGGTTGTGGAACATGAGGACCTAATATGCATAGTTTGGGGCAGCAGAAAGGAGAACATGGAGAGGAGAGCCCAATTGCAATGACAGATGGGGCACCAGAAAATAGTTGTGACTAAGAAGTCTGATTTATTTATTCATTCATTTCTTTAATTAACTCATATTAAATACAACCTACATGCAAAGCACAGGGAATACAGTGTTTCAAGAAGTAGATAATTCATTGTTAATATTAGCAGAAGCAAGAAATCTGTAGTTATAGAAGTCAATGCAGAAACTGTTTGGTCAAGGATCTTCAGGGGATTTTGTGGGACAAGGATGCATAGTGACTGTAGCATAAATGGATCACAGTATCAGGGAAGGCAACTGAAACTTATTTTGGAATAATATAAGGTATGAAGGAAGGAAATAATGGTGTAATAAGGGATTACAGGAGAGAGAGAAGGAAAATCATAAGCAGTAGAAGCTTCAAAGGTGGCAATGATGAGGCTGGAATGCTGGGACATGCGTCCTATTAAAATTACTTTTGGAGGGCCGACCTGGTGGCATAGTGGTTAAGTTCATGCACTCTGCTTCAGTGGCCTGGGATTTGCAGTTTCCGATCCTGGCATGGACCTACACACCACTCATCAAGCCATGCTGTGGGGATGTCCTGTATACAACGTGGAGGAAGATCGGCACAGATGTTACTCAGGGACATTCTTTTTCAAGCAAAAAGAGGAAGATTGGCAATAGATGTTAGCTCAGGGCCAATATCTCTCACTAAAAAAAAAATAGTACCTTTGGAAGTTGCCAATGGAAATCACATAGTCAATGTGAAGTTTTATTTTGTTAGAAATAAAGACAAGATAATGCCAATGCAATTATTTGTTTGCTTAAAAAAGCCAAATTTTGTTTTCTGGGTTTACACTCCAGCACAGGGGATAAAGTCTTCATAAAAATTCAAATAAGTTATGTTGATATATGGATATTAGTCTCCATTTTAGTACTGTAAAGCCACTGCAGACTGCATGACATCAGATCAACTCAGATTTCAAGATTGCCTTGACTCCAACAGATGTAACCCATTAGAATTTCCTAGTGTAAATAAAAGGACCCAAACATATTGTTCTACATCACAAGATTTCTTGATGGAGCCTATCAAAATAAATCAGAAGCACATCCATCAAATGTCACTTGAAATATTTCAGAGTATAATCTCTCAAGAGAAAATGATTTCCATTCTGATTAAGTTTCTTGATTTTGAAATCCAGCCAGAGCAAAGCAAATCTGATCAAAGTCCTCTTCATTAATTTAAAATTTTGATGATATCTCCATGAGGACCTGGATGGCCATAGGCTGACCAAATAATTTTGCCCTTCTTCAATTCCATTGCCCTCAGCCAAATCAATAGAGTGGCAATTCCCATGAATCTCCAAGCTATCCACAATGATCAGACCAGGTACACTGTTGTCCAGTGACTTTCTCTAGAAATATTCTTTAGCCTGAGAGCAGGCATAGGAAAACAGGGTGTAAGCACGATCTGGCAATAGGAAGCTGGAAATTGAAGGGTTGTGTTCAAGTCTAGGACAGCTGGGATATCATATGTACAGCCTAATTGGCATTTAATGAGAAGGTGTTTATTGAAGACTTCTCTGAAAGCTGCATTGGGGGTTGTGGGAGAGTGAAAGGAAAGGAGATAATGAAGTTTCCATCTGAGATAGGGAGGGCTTAGTATTTAGACCTTGGAAGCACATAAGAAAGGAAAGACAATGTGAAGTAGAGATGTCATTGTGCAAAATGTAAAAGGTCAAAACACTTGAACCTTAGTGGGTCTTTAACATGAATATCCACATACCTAATAATTCTTAATTGGTTGGTTGGCTGATTGATTGGTTTACTTGGCCAAATGCAAGCCTCAGAATTATGATTTTAAACCTCAATAAGGAGACCTTCGGTAGGGGAAAACTGAACTTTTCTGCAGAAATGGTGGAACATACTGGGTTCTGTTTCCAGTGCAGAATAGTGCCATATTTATCAAATAACACTTTTAGGTATCATTTGAGAAATTTATGGATCTTCATTTACCTCATTTGCAAATGATAAAACATTTAATATATCCAAATACTTTATACAAATAAATGCACATTTTAAAGCATAATAATTTGGAATGCAAATATAATGGAAAATCTCACTTTAATTTTTATCCATATGCACTGTGCTTTGCACTGTACAAATGCCAGAAGATATCATCATGTAAATATTTTCAATAAAAATGAACAAAATCATTCTTTCAGTGTTTTTTGGATTAACTCTAAACTATTTTGCTTTCCTTCAGGGCATTAGGGATGTTACCATATTGCTTTCACAAAGGAAACATTCTATTTTGCAAAATTCAAAGTGTATTCACAAAGTAGGTTACTCTGAACTTTATAGGGGGATCTCAAAATCTTGAAATCTCAGATCCTTATTCTTAAATCAAATGTTCTTCTCAAGTACCTCAAATCAGAACAGTGAGAAAAGACCCTATATTTTCATGCTCATGAACATAAATTTTGGAATCAGCTTGCTGGATTTATACTCTGGCTCTACTACTTATTAGTTTTGGTGGCTTGGGCAGATTACTTAACCTTTATGATGCTGTTTTCATTCATCTGAAGAGTAGTTAGAATTATAGTTTCCACCTATAAGTGTTGTTGCAAGGATTAATGATATAAGGAAAACGATACAAACAGGAACTTTACATAATAAATGTTCGACATTTTTATAAAAATCTGTCCAAGGAAAATAGATATTCCAAGGGCCTTGGAACAGAGGCATGCATGGAGAGGAAATCACAAGCAGAAATGATTCATATTTGTTAAGCACTGAATGCATGACACATGGAACTCCCTGCTTTAGGGTAGAGGTATGAAAAATAGAGGGCATGTTGCTACTCCTGACACATTAAACAAATTGAAATTGCAAATATTGTAATGCAAACTTAGAGAACATGCAAATATTTGCTGTCCTATACTCTTGCTAGAGTGTGGTGTTTAGTGGCTGAGGGAACCCTGGGAGACCATTAGAAGTCTCTGTAGGGGGCTGGCCCAGTTGCATAGTGGTTAAGTTTGCACACTCCACTTCAGTGGCCCAGGATTTAAGGGTTTGGATCCCAGGTGTGGACCTACACACTGCTCAACAAGTCATGCTGTGTGGCGTCACATATACAAAATAGAGGAATATTGGCACAGATGTTAGCTCAGGGACAATCTTCTTCAAGCAAAAAGAGGAAGATTGGCACGGATGTTAGCTCAGGGCCAATCTTATTCACCAAACAGGCAAAAAACAATCTCTGTAATGGAGTTATGTGAATAGTCCTACTACTGCTCCAAGGTTTATCAATCCAGCGTGGACTATTTATATTGCTGCCTCTGAATTTCCACAAAATTCTGATGTTCAACATCCACTTTAGCAAGATTTGCTTAGGTTACATTTGATGATTCTGTCTGGCAACTCTTCTCTATTCTTCTAGTAACAACCTTCTCCTCCCTTCTGCGTGGCGTGTAGGTGGAACAGTCAATCAAGATGTCCCATTTTTCTTTGGCCAAGGGATCAGCCAGGGCAATTAAACTTTCACTCCAGGATATTGAATCTCGAGTGGACAGATTCAAAGACTAAAATGGTTATCTCTGCGTCTTCCAGATGGCGGTGTATACAAAGCCTGTTTCTGAACTTTTGCTTCAAGTACATGAACTACTCAATATCCTTCCATTAATGTCATTTTTTTTTAAACTTAGAGTGCATTTCTGTTTTATTAAATAAAAGAACTCCTAAGATCAGGAGGTATCTGATTAATAGAGTACACAGTCCATGATTTTGCCTATTTTCTGGTAGTTGATATAAATACTGAATTGATAATATACTGCATTCAAAAGAAATAATACATTTAATTTTTTTAATAAATATTTGTGATACAAATAAACATTTGTAATAAAAGATCAGCACTGAGCAGACCAATAGAGTAGATCTTGTCTAAAACAGGTGAGAAAGCCAGATAGGAAGAGTTTTACTTCAAATTTACCTCAGAAATTGAGTATTCCTCTGTTCATTTCTCATTGTTGATCTTGACCGAGTCACTTAATCTCTTTCTCTGAATAAGTTTCATCATCTGTAACGTGGGGATAACAATACCTCTGGCGAAAAGTTACTTTAATTATTGACTGAGATGATGAGTATGAAAGTGTCTGGCACACGATTTCACTCACGGCAAGAATTCTGTAAATAATAGTTCTGTAAATAATATTTATTTATTATTATCTAATTAAGCATTCATGTCTTTCTCCTTTCCCAAAGAGTAGAGGCCATATCTATTTTCTTTACCATTGTACCTCTAGTTCTAAACATAATGCTTATATAAGCAGTGCTCGATAAATATTTGTTGAATAAATGAGTAAAATAAAAGCAAAATGAGAACTAGAACCATTAGAGATTATTTCACCCTTGACATACAGTTTGTTTTTTATTTTGTTCTAGTTAGTCAAAATTAAGAAATTCTTAATTTTCATAGATATAATTGTTTTAATATATGTATCTTGGAGCTTTCAATTAAACTGAGAAGTTTGAAAGAGGAGTGTAGGAAATTTTCCCTTTAAGTGGTTAAGTATTCTACTTGCTGTTAGCATGTCTTACTATAAGTGTAAAAATACGATGAGAGTAGGTACTTGGCAATATTATCCCTGTTCAGTGTTAGGCACGCGCTCATTATCCACACTCTGTGCAGGAACATGTGCACATCCTTGTCATTGAAGACAGTGCTCCTTTTTTGTCCTAGTGCCTTGGTTGTTCTATTTTTACCTTACCAAGCTTGCAGAGACTTGTATTAAAGGAGACTTAGGCAGTACTAGCAAGCTACTGGCTAATGGTACATACATACTGAGAGTTAATAGGAGAAGCTTTATTCCAGGATTTACACAAAAAAATGGTCAGGTTAGCAGTACATAACCCATTGGGGAGTATCCATTGTGTTAAAAATGTAGCATATAAACCTTCGGTTTTACACATTTTCAAAAATTACTATTTTAGGGTCTGGCACGGTGGTGTAGTGGTTAAGCTTGTGTTCGCCACTTCAACAGCCCAGGATTCACAGGTTCAGAGAAGAAGATTGGCACAGATCTTAGCTCAAAGCTAATCTTCCTCAGCAAAAAGAGGAAGATTGGCAACAGGTGGTAGCTCAGGGGCCAATCTTCCTCATCAAAAAAAAAAAAAAAATACTGGGGTTGGCCTGGTGGTGCAGCAAAGTTCTCATGTTCTGCTTCGGCAGACACAAATGACACATGCTAATTGTAGAACAATAAAATATTAGAAAATATATTAGAAACATGGTAAAAATATTAAACAATTTTATCTTGAACACAAACATTGCTAATAATTGGTTCCATATATCTAAAACAAATTTATATGCATGGCTTGTACATAGACATATATATATAAATATAATAGTTTTATCAAAAAACTATCACATGTGCATGATGAAGATTTAAACACGAAAGGCATATTCTCTGTAAAGTAAGTTTCCCATCCCGCCCCCTGAGTGCCCAAGTTCCGCTCCTCAGAGGACACTGCCATCACTAGTGTTCTCTGCATTCTTGTAGAAATACCTAATTGAGATAAGCATATTTATCTGTATCTCATTTTAAAATTCCGTATGGGAACATTTTTCTGTGCTGTGGTTTTTTTTTTTTAAACCACTTTATTTTGGAGATTTTATTCTATCTCAGCACATATTAAATTATATATCTAACAATGAAATAAGAATCAAGACTTAGGAAACCCTGAAGCACCAGGGCATGGTTTTAGTGCTGATCTAGTCCAACGCCCCCATTTTATAGGTGAGGAGACTGAGACTCAGGAGGTAATGTGAAAATGAGACCGTAACAGAGCAGGGACTGGAGCCCAGGCATCCTGGTTCTCAATCTTGTGACTTTGCATTATACCCAGGGGTAAATTGAAAGAAATCCTAGAACTTACACACAGGGAAAAGTAAAATATTGAAAGGAAGAAATAAAATGTCATGAGGATGGTAACTACAGTGATTCATTCACTGTATTCAGTGGAGAAAAGTTTTGGGCTTGTTTGCTAAAAGTTTTGCCTGGAGCAGCTTATCTTTCTGACTCAGATGCTGATAACCTGGAGCAGATATTTAAAGCTCCTTTTAAAGGAATTTTGCCGTGGTTTGGACCTGAGTGAAATGTGATGCTGCTGCAATTACCAGCTTTCTGCAGGCCAGTAAAAAGGCGAGGGATTCCCCCTCCCTCCTCTCTAGCCCCACGGCGTGTCTGTGCCCCAGTGTGCCTACCTCAGACTGGGGTGGGTCCAAGGGACCTGCACTAGGCACTGCCAAGCGCCCAGGCCAATTCCGCTGAGGGTTGTTCAGTTCTGGGCCTGCACCCTGGGGCCCAGGTCAGCCCAGTTCTCCAATCAGAGCTCCAGGGGCGCTTTTCACAGAAACGCTCTACCTAATTAGGCAAGATATTTTATAAGCTAAAAAATCTATGGGGATACTGCTTCATCAAACACATTGAGGAGACAGTAATTTTCTATACACTTTTTTTAACACCTTATTTTCCTCCTGGGCCAAATCAACTTGCCCACAATCCATGTTGTTAGTTCTCTCTGAAAGCCCCTCTAACTACTTCCCACAAAGTAGCCATACTTCACTATGGGAATTTTTCTGGGTCTCTTTAGCAAAACATCATTTAAATTCACATATAACTGTGAATTTAGGGTATACCATCTTTCCAATAGAGTACTACAGTTTATTAGACTTAGAATTTAAAACTTGGAAAACATGTAATAAAGCCAATGGATCCTGACTTTCAATTCATTCTGTTATCATAATTTTGAGCACATACTTGCTATAGGTGTCTGAGCAGGGATTAGGGTAGGCAGGGTGCTTGGGCAGGCTGAATGATCAATATGATATAGTTTCTACTCAAGCGAGGAGTCCAATCCATGCACTATTAGCTATTATACAGAGAGGACCCCCTTTGATGCTCACTTACGCCTACTGGATTTTAAAAGAGGAGTACAATAACAGGCTCTAGAGAAGACAGGGCCTCAAATATCACAGAGGCCTAAAGAGAAACTGTGAAAAAAATGCGAAATTTACCCAATTGTAGTAGATTAGATAAAACTCAGAGGAAAACAGAACTGTATATTTATCAAACATCTAGAGAGGAAATAAATTTTTATGTCAAGTAAAAAAAGCAGATCATAAATGAAAACATTTACAAATATGATTTTTAAAAGCTTTCACTTACATTCGTGAAAAATTTCAAAGAACCAAAATAAGAATATAGACTATGGACTGGGAAAATATTGTAGCAACTGTGACCAACAAAGGATTAATATTTCTTATATTAAAGTGTTCATATAAATAAAAAATCACAAAGTCTTCAAAAGACAAATGAACAAAGGATTTAAGCAGGTATTTCATAAATGACAGAATACAATTAGTAAACAAATATTTGAAAACTATGTTCAATTTCTCTAGCAAGCAAAATAGTACAAATTAAATAAGAAGGTTGTATCTTAGCTTACTTATTACATCCGCAAAAATTTTAGAATATAAACCAATAGTGTCACACTGTAGTGTATTAAATATTTGTTGAATGAATAGAGAGATGGATTGATGAATATTAGGGGGAATAAAAGATACAATTTGTTTGTATTATGATTGAAATCTATGCATGTGAACAAAGGCACACATATGAAAAAGTACTGATGCAATAATGCTCGTTGCTCTTTATCTCAGTTTCCTTCTCCATAAAATGGAGAAAAAGGAATGCATTACTTTCAATAGTCCTTCCTTTTATTTAATTTCTTTTCCCAAGTTTCCTTTTTTCCCCAAATTTCTATTACCATATTATATTTATTATACTTTTGAAATAAAAATCTATAAAGTAAAGCCTTCAAAGTAAAAAACTTATAAATTACACATAGATTGTTGTAAGAGAGGGGCAGTGTAGTAGGGTAGTCTGAGATCAGGACTAGTCATGGTCCAGGGAATGGTAATAGAAGAGCTAGCAGCCCAGGGCAGTGATCTCCAGTACAACCCAGGTCATTAGCTATACCTGGGCTTGGAGGGTTGACTGGGGGGAGCTAAGAATATAACCTCAGTCAGGGCTTGGCGGCAAGTGTTCAGGTCAGTTGAGGATGGTACAACATTGTCTGTTTGAGAAGGACATCCTGAACAGTGAGAATCCTACTTGTCATTTATCTGTACTACTGCTGCATATTCCCTGAAATGTCCTACTCCCTAATGAAGTTTCCTTCTGCACTTGAATCTAAAGAGTAGCCTGTCCTGGAATGGAAAGGTTGAGAGGAAAGTAGCACGGGGAAAGGAAGCAGAGGGAGAATGGGAAAGGCCGAGACTTGCCAGATAAAGAAAACAGACTCAACGGTAGTCAGAATTGGGAAGTAGAACTGCTTTCATTGTCCAATACTCAGAAACTCTATCCAATGTTGTGAAAAGTGTGCTTCTATTTCAGAATTACCGGAGTTGATTTCTAAAAATGCAGATCATCGAGCCTAATCCAGAACACCTGAATCCTAGTCCCTGAGGGTATGCATTTTATGCACCTTCTCAAAGTGATTCTCACGCCCTTTAAAAGAAGCCTATAAAGTACCTATGCGTTCCCCGTTCCCGGATCCCATCACTGGAGGTCCTGAGGCACTGCAGCTGGGGTGCTGTCAAGGTATGGGCATTTTTAGCAGGCACTTTGGGGCTTTGAGGCAGGTGGGTCACAAATTGCACTTAGGGAAAAAATGTTATAGGTTCTTTGATAAACTTAAAAATTGGCAGGAAAACAAAGAATCAGATGACCTGACTGAGATTAGATATTAATCAGAATGGCATCCTAATTCCTTACTTATTTACTTATCTATTTATTCATATATTTTTATGATACTCTAGTCCTGGTGAATTTGTTTAATATTTAAATACACATGATATGAGAACTTTGTGAGAGACTCTTGTCCTTTCTCATCCCCACACCATCATTACTGGTTATCACGTAGGTTGTAAACATGCAAAGGAATGACTTTTGTGAGCTCATTTCTTTTTTTTTTTTTAAAGATTTTATTTTTTCCTTTTTCTCCCCAAAGCCCCCCGGTACACAGCTGTATATTCTTCGTTGTGGGTCCTTCTAGTTGTGGCATGTGGGACGCTGCCTCAGCGTGGTTTGATGAGCAGTCCCATGTCCGCGCCCAGGATTCGAACCAACGAAACACTGGGCCGCCTGCAGCGGAGCGCGCGAACTTAACCGCTCGGCCACGGGGCCAGCCCCTGTGAGCTCATTTCTTGAATGTGAGAGGTGATTTCATGCAATTGAACCTCCCAGAATTCTTTAACAGGTGGCTGCAGTTAATGCCTGAGTCAGAAGCGGCTACCCTCTGGTGTCGAATACCCTCCTTCCAGCTGGCTATGCCTTTAAGACTGGAAATCAGAACAAAGTGGGAAGGCACTAGCCTCCGAGAGATTTTGGCAAAGAAAACACAAAGAAGAAAGAAGAGAAAACAGAAAGTTGAGATTTCTTGTTGGCCCGGGGAGGGAACTTCTACTTGAGTCCACCAGTTTTTAGATCATGAGTAGTCATTGATTGACATTTGTCTGAATGCAGGCTTGACACTGGTGGAGATCCAGGGCAACGAACATCTCAAAACTCTTATGGGGAAAACTTTGGATTTAAAGAAAGGTAACTCAGTGATAATTCAGATCATGGACAGAAATGTGACACGTAAGAAAGGCCTCTTCATCTTCTTCCCTTTTACCTCACTCCACTCCTCGCCACACACACACAAACACTCACACACAAACACTCATACACCCTCACACCCATTTTAGTCACTGTGTTATTCTTCCTCTAGAAGATAGGAAAGTAGGACAGCAAGAGATATATGAAGTGGAATCAGCTTTTCGGGCTTAGGACGGTAGGATTTGGGGCTATGTAACGTTCTTAACTACTTTCCTTGATTTTGTTTAAGAAATCATATTTTTTCATTATTAGCTATTTCCTTTATTGCCCTACCTAAATATTTAGTAACTTATAACACAGTCACCTGTTTTAACTGAGAGAGGAGAAAGAATGAAAGGGTGTTTGTTCAATATTGTTTAGTGCAGCATGTTTTAAGGAGAGTAAGATATCCCTGGGGCTGGGATGGTAGTAGCAGTAGGATCAGAAAAAGAGGACCCAGAAGGGGAAGTGAGACTCGAGGAGAAACAGTCATGAATACTTAGACAATAAATTCTCCCCCTGCCTCCGGCAAGAGTCTCCTGCCAGCATTTTATTTGCTCAAAACTTATGGTTTCTAAATTCTGTTTTAATAAAGATGATTGATTGTTCACTTTCAACCCTGACTTACTGGGTTTCTTTTGTATTTTTGCTAGTTTTGTCTTTTTTTTGAGTATGGAAGCCACTCAATTGCAGAAGCAACAGGGACTCAAATCAGTGGTATATTGAGGCCCTGTTTTGTGCTGCTCTCATGACTAAGTGCGGCTCTGGGGAGATGAGCAGGTATTTGGCCTCAGGCCCAGCTGCCTCCCTCCTGTTGTCAACAACTGTTTATTTCCCTATTAAGATTCTTTCTATTTTCTCACCCTCTTGTCATAAATCACACTTTTTAACAGCTTGTTAACAGTCTTTTTGGTTAAGGCAGAGGTGAAAATAATATCTCAACCTTCAACCTTTTGTAGCTTGTAAATTATTCTCCCTCTCCCTCAGGGGAGCATTAGTCTGTGACACTGATATTTTTGTCCCTGGCTAGTGAGTCTGGTTTATGTCTGTTCCCTGCTATGACAGCCAAGTCAATGCTGAGCACAGGGGCTGTCCCAGCCCTTCTACATGATGTTACACACTGTCTGCGGCTACTGGAGACTGCACACTCCCATTGCCTGGTGACTGCTGGGTCCCACTGGGACTCAGAAACTGGCTGTTTTTCAAAGGCTAGTTGGTAAAGTGAGGATGGTGAAGCCAGATGCTTCTTCCTGCAAGTGCCTGTCATCGGAGAGCCTCTATCCCACACATCATGGAATTTACCTGGTAGTATAAGACCTGGGCTTGCGAATTTGGTTGGGGCATTGCATAGCGTTTCTGAGTACTTTTTAGAAGGATGGGGACGCAAGGGACTTTTCTACAGACAGAGTATATGTGCTTCCCTGACTCTGCAGGAGGGAGAAGTGAACATTGAGATTTTTTCTCTCCAATCGTAGTTTGTCTCTTATGATATGTAGAGGCATAAGAAGCTCTATAATTCACCTGAATTTGATAATATAGAGTTGAAGCAAGTATTTTCTAATTTGCCATTTTTTTCTAAAGTTTTGCAAATCTCACATTTTCATGGTGCAATGTTTAAATGTGTGGACTCTGGGTTCGGTTCCTGACTCGAACACTTACCAGCTCTCTGACCGTGGCAGGTTATGTAACTATTATGGTGTCTCAATTCCTTTTGTTAAAAAGTGGGGGTTAATAATGATGCCTAATCTGGGGAGTTGTTGTGAGGATGAAATGGAATAGCATGGTCAGTGTGCTCAGAGATGTGTCTGGTGCGTCATAAGCAAACATATTAGCCCTTGGTACGAATATCAAAAGGGCCTGCTTGTTTTCCTGGGAGACTGTGTGTTCTTAGGGTAGAGCTTCTCTATGCTAATGAATTAACTCCCTGATTGGAATCAGAGAGGGATTCTCAGAGGCTGGATCCTCCTAGCTGCTTGGGTGCTGATTTCTAGATAGAAATCAACTGGGCTCATCAGCATTCCAGGCCAGCACATGTCTGTCTCCAATACCATCACATGATGGGACACACTGTAATATCTCAAGAAGCTGGCGCAATCTTTTGTTGCAACAATGTTAATTTTAAATTTTAGCCAAGTATACTCAATAGTTGTAAATCGCAGAGTTTCCAAGAGTCAGACTAGATGTCTGTTAATACTGTCTTCATTCAAAGGCATAACCCAGTTGTTCTTTACCCTGGAAAGTGTGCCACATATAACATGATATAGTATTCTCAAGATAAGTATCTAGAGTTTTGGTGAAAAATATTCTGCAGTCAGCCTCTGTGTATTACTGTGTGTATACTTTTAAATGATAACTTGATTCAAGTACTATGACAACATAATAAAATTATTCATTATTATCTTACCACACTTACAATCTTATTATAAGGTTATATGATTATATGACACTCCCATATCAAGTTGCTTTTCTTTCCCATGTTCTTTCAAGTCAGTCTTTATATATAAACATATGCTTTGTATTTTAGAAGATACATAATTTTATATTTTGTTCTTGTTTCCTTAGGCTTATTTATTTGAGTTTACTTTTCTTTTTATAACATAACCTTCATAATTATTCATTTTAATGTATAGATAGCATTCACCTGAATAGATGTGTCGTGTTTTACAATTTCCTTCTAGTTGGATGCTAAGGTTATTTTCATATTATTGTTAAGATAACACTACAGCATATTACTTTGTGCATAACCTCTTTCCCTTTCTCTTGGATTCCTTCTCTAGGCATCAATTTAAAAACTAATATCATATTCATAATTATTAA
Organism: Equus asinus; assembly: GCF_041296235.1. Lineage (NCBI taxonomy): Eukaryota > Metazoa > Chordata > Mammalia > Perissodactyla > Equidae > Equus > Equus asinus. The sequence continues at coordinate 143,942,366 of NC_091791.1, read as the reverse complement.
CTGAATTGTCTCATTCACATAAAGTATTATCTCCTTGGTGCATAAGGCCCTTTAGGAATAGACCCAGACAGAGTTTGAAGGAGGATTTGAAGCATGGGGGCTGAGAGTGGATGCAGCCATCTCCAGGAGAGAATCATTAATTCTTTCAAAAAAAAAAAATCAACTGTTTTGCATGTTCCAGGCATTCTGCTAGGCCCTAAGGATATGATGATGAACAAAAAGACACAGTCCCTGTCCTCTTAGAGTTTGACTCTAGTGAGGGAGTCATTTTAACCAAATAATTGCGCAAATAAATAATAAGTCACACTTCTGACAATAGCTGCAACAATAATGTATGTATACGCCATGAGGGTTTAACTATGGGGCGTAACTAAGGCAAGAGGCTCAGGGTAGTTTTCTGAGCAAGTGATATTTGAGCTTAGTTGTGAAGGATGAATGGAAATTAAATTAGGAGGCCAGGGTGTTTTCTAGGCAGTGGAGAGAGCATTTAAACCAGCCCTGTGGCAGGAGGGGAAAGGCTTATTGGAGATAAGAAAGTCATGCCAGGCTAGCTGGAGCACAGATACTGAAGTATTCTCTGTTTTCGGTGACAGGCAGGCATATTGCTCTAGAATGTTTACTCTGGATCTGAATGGGAGAATAGAGTTGATATTTCTATTACTTTTTATTCTGCAAACTTCTCATTGCTACTGTAAAAACCAGTTCTAATATTGGGAAAAGCCTTCAGAGTTGCTTCGTGGTCTCTATATGCTTGTTAGAAATAATATTCCATTTGTAATCAATAAGAAAAAAGAGTTGCCTTATTATTTATAAAGCTCTTTTTAAGAGATGAAATGCACGTCTATAACTTTATGTCAATAAAAGCATTTCATTTTCAAGATGACTTCTGAGCCAAGCCAAGCAAATATAAATATTCTGGTTGACAATAAAGTTGGCCAAATCTCTGTAGAGATTATATATTGCATATGAAAGGAAGTCGTATTGCTTAAATATCTACTATTCTCAGAGCTCTCCAATCCAATAACTTCTTCAGTGGGATATCAACTTTCTAAATGTCAGAACAAATTATGGCTATTTATGACTTAATTTTCTCTGGGCTATCAAGGACTCAAAATGCCTGCCCTCTCGCTCTGGCATGTAGACAGTGATGGGTGGAATTTGTAGGGCTTTGAGTTGGTACAGATGGGTGGATAGGATTAATGGGTGTATTATGGCCACCTAATATTTTCATGGCACTTGAAATTTTCTAAAACATTTTCATATTTCTTGTTGTAGTAAATGTCCAGCTTTATAGCCAGAATGGACTTTAAGAGTTATTTAGTCTAAAGGTGTTATTTTTCTTTTATTTTAAAAATCTTCTGCTCTTTGTATGCTTTTCTGGTGAGAAAGAGTGGCTCCAAGCTAACATCTGTTGCCAATCTTCCTTTTTTTTGTTTTTTTTTTTTCCTTCCTCAAAGAGACAGTGCATAGTTGTATATCCTAGTTGTACGTCCTTCTAGTTCTTCTATGTGGGATGCTGCCTCAGCATGGCTTGATGAGCAGTGTGTAGGTCCGTGCTGAGGATCTGAACAAGTGAACCCGGGCTGCTCAAGCAGGGCATGTAAATTTAACCACTATGCCACTGCGCCGACCCCGCTAAAGATATTTCTAACATAAAAAGCAATGGGCTTGGAGAACTGTGCTCAAACTGAAGCTCCATGATCTACTAGATAAGAGGCTTTGGGCAAGTCATATAAACTCTCTGCAACACACTCTCTTCATTTCTACACTGAGGCTAACTAGTACCAAATGTATGAGACTGGCTTGAGTAATAATTGGGGGCATATATGAAAAAGGTTTTCAGGAGATATTTAACCTATATAAATATTTTTAGAACTGCAACACATATTCACACACAAACTAAGACAGGAAAACATACAAGTGAATGGTTCCTAGCCAGGTATTAAAGGATCAGTTTTACAAGTGGTGAAATGAAAGCGAATACGGGCAAGCCACTTGTTCAAGACCACTTAAAAAGAATGAATCGCAATAAAATCCAGCTCTCTTGACTCTTGGTCTTTCATGTTTACCTCCATTCCTGTCCTTCACCTTTGGAATTTCTTCCCCTGCCCGTGTTCTCTTCTTCAGGGATTTATTCCTTTTCACATTAATCAGAAAATAAATAGCAATATCCGTGGGTTTATTAACATGACCCTCTGACTTCAAACTACGATTCTTATGTCTGACAAGAGACATCTCTAACCATAAATAATCGACTTACATAATAGAGCATGGAATAATGCATGCAGAAAGAAACTAAACTGAATATCAGGAAATCTAAGCTTTAGTCTTTTAATTTCAGTGTATGAAATTAACTGTATGAGTCTTAAATAAGACACTTAACTTATCTATGCCTTATCAAAAAGGATGATATTGGACTGGGATATAGCTAAGAACTTTTCTGCCCTTGATATTTTGAGAATCTATGCATAGAGGTAATAATTAAAGTGCCCATTGTATATTGGAAGCAATTATCAGCAGTGAAATACCTAAGGTGGATTTCTGTAGTTATTATTTACTGAGCCATTCTATACATTGTTCTGGAGATTTTTTTCTTTCTATTAAAATATTTCAACATTAGGTTGGTAGAGACTTCCCCTCGGAATTGATGTATGAGTTTATATTTATATATTTGTGAACTGCAGCAGGAATAAAATACTAACGTTTATACCACTTGCTTACTGAACTATTTAATCTGTAAGAATCAGATCAAATGGCATAATTTCTATGATGCCTTCTCACTCATCCAAGTGGAAATGATCACACCCAAAGCACAGAGTTATACCATCCACCAGGAAGCACTGTGATTGTTTATGTGTCTGTCTCCTATACAAGACTGATGTGTCCTCAGAAGCTAGTCTAGAGCCTGGCACATAATAGACTCTCAATAATTACTTACTGGATGAAAGAAGACTCTGGAAAAGTCTAGTAAGCCTCCATGTGCCTGTCACTGAATGTTCTAAGCAGAATAATTTTTAGAGTATTCTAGGATCGTCTTCATTGCATATTTGGTACCATATGATGTTTACGGTAGAAACAATAATGAAGAGGGTTGTGACAATAAGCAACAGCCCTGATGACCTGCAGGAAAGTGCCCCTGTGATCCTCGATTGATACTCAACAAGCAACTGTGCAACCCCTAGCATCGCATCTTTCTTCAGTATTAGCTGTTCCTACAGAACTCCCATTGTTTGTTTTCTGGTGGAAACTATTAAAATGGAGAGCTGCAGAGAGTAGGATTTGGTTGGAAAGAGATGAACACGCAGAGAACCTGGGACATATTGAGGGAGAGCTGGTTCTTCCTTGGACTGGAGCTATCACCCTGAGACTCTTCTCTCAGGTTCTAAGTGTTCCATAGCTGCTTCACAGGAACTCTCCATTCATGCTTACCAATTTTTTAGAACTATTGCTAGAGTTAATTTATAGCAGACTGGCAACCAGTAGCAGTTTGGGTGCTAAGTGGATTATTCTAGGTAACAGTAAAATTTATTCAAGAGAGATAGCATGGTAGTTTAGTGCCAATAGACTAGATTTGTTTTCAGTTCTGTCATTTACCGGCTGGATGATCTTGCAGAAGTCATGTAATCTTTCTGACATACAGCTCCTTGTTTGTCAAAGGGAGTAACGATCCCTTCCCTTCTCTTTCATAGAATTTCTGTGAGGCTCCATTTAGAAAATAAATAGATAAGTGTTTGGAAAGTGTAAGATATTATTATTTACCTCTTCCATTAATATTTTACTTTTATGAATTGAGAAAATTATAACAGACTGCATTATCTTTTTAGCTTATATTTGGGGGTAAATTTTAATTTGGGATAATTTGGGCAATAACACTGGTTTATAATCTTGTACTTAGTTTAACCTAAATAATTATTTAATTTTCAGTGCAAATTTAGAAGACAATGTGCCATACATAAAGACTTTTAGTCAGAAAATTTAAATATAAGAGCCTTTCCTAATTGCAGAGAAAGCCTCTGTTTCATTTGACTAAATCATAGACTTTTGAACACTGAATCATCTGAGTATTGTCAAATCAAAATTTACTTCTTTAAGCACAGGTAAATAAACTCTGTTGATTTCAAGAATTAATGTTTTCTCTATTAAGATGGAATGTTGTTTATAAACTGTGTATTGAGGATATATGCCTATATGTGTTTATGAGCTGGCTTATAACTAAGAATCCTAAAGTGAGATGAGAATTAAGCTATCAATAGAAAACTGTGCTTTCACAGCTATTCTAGGCCAAATATTGAATCAAAATATTGTTTCAGTCAATGTTTTTTATAAAGAGAAAGTCGTACTTAGTTTCATGGGAGATGTCCGGAAACAAAGGGAATTTGTTTGCATTATTCTGCATTTTCAATGGAGGGGATGAATGTTACCCGGTGATTTGATTGGGTATTCATTGACTTTTACAGCAATTATATTAGATTCTTATTTCAGAGACTCTCTCGTAAGGTAGACATCTCCCTAAAACAAAGATAAAATAAAGCATGTCATATCTTTTCAAGTTACAAAAAGTTAAACATTACAGTCTATAAAGAAGAGACAAAAACAAGACACTTTGGGGGCCTGTCAAGATTTCAAACCCCAAAGGGTCTGTGTCTGGCAATACAGCCTTTGCTTCCCAAGGGAAGGGCTTGTTTTCTTTGTGGCAATTAGCATTGGCCACACACCTGAATTTGGCAGGACTTCTGAGGTGAGGAAAACACTCAGTTGTAGACCTTTGGTATAAAGCCCCTTAGTCAAGCAGGATAAAAGAGTTTTTGTATTTTAAATTCTGGTTTTTCTTTAACTCCCTGGAAAAGGCAGGCTAGCCCTTTTGTTCAGATTTTAAACATACAGCTCTCCCCATAAAATTGCAGGCTCTGAGAGTCTGGCTGCCTCATTTAATTTGTGGTGCCAGGAGAAACAATCCCCAGTGAAAACGTAAACACTAGACTATTATTTACCAGAGACACTGGCTCAGAGCCTAATCTTCAGGTGTCTCCAAAAACTACTTTTTAAAGAAAGATCTTGCTTGTTTAGATCTGATGAAAAATCTCCATGTCTATCCAGATGCTTTGTTTTTGTGGCCTTTCCTTCCTGGGTCTGTAAAATATGAAATGACATCACAGATTTGGCTTTCTGATCTGGCTCCAAGGACTTCGTACCCTTGGCTAGGACCCTCGGAGTTTGGTATCATTCCCATGGGAACACAACATATTTTAAAATGACACCCTGCTGGGAGTTTACAAGACATATTTGTAAGAAATGAACACATTTGACCAGGAACAATACTATTCTTGTTGATTAAAACAAGATAGTTTAGTTGTCTTTTTTTGATGGGGGATTATGAATCTTATAGACATTAAAGCAGAGATATTTTTTAAATCAGGTAAAAGGAGCAGCGTCAATAATTTCCCAGACTGTAACTAGTATAAAATGATCATCTTGAAGGAGGGTTTGTGGTTGTGGGGAAAACAAAGCATAAGATTTGGAATTGCAAGGCCTGGATGTAAATAATGGCTGCCCAATCCCAGAGAAACTACATAACTCCTGAGACCTTGGTTTTCTCAGCAAAGTGGTGATTTTTTTTTTTTTTTTTTGTATTCTGTGGATCAAAATAAGATGACATAATGTGTTTCAAAGTGTTTTATGAATATTACAGCAGATATTATTATTACTACTACTAAGACTATTAGGAGAGGAAAGAGAATATAGAGAATAAATATATACAAAGGTTTGTTGTATCCTCTATTCCATACTAGATAATACGCTATCCATTAAAGATAAAAGAACACATGATATAGTCCCTGATCTGAACAGCACGCCTGGTAGGGGGAGCAGACTTGTCAAAAATATAATTGTGAGGTGGCCTGGTGGTGTAGTGGTTAAGTTTATATGCTCTGTTTTAGCTGCCCTGGGTTTACAGGTTTGGATCCTGGGCGTAGACCTATACACCACTCATCAAGCCATGCTGTGGTGGCATCCCACAGACAAAATAAAGGAAGATTGGCAATGGCTGTTAGCTCAGGGCCAACCTTCCTAAAAGAAAAAAATTTTATATATATATATATATAATTGCAAGGCAGTATGGTAAATGGAATAATGGAGATAGCTACTAGATCCCAGAACAGAACACAAACAAAGTGAGTAGTTTGACTTGAGTGAGTCTGGAAGGGCCTTGAAAGGAAAAAGACAACCAATCCATTGATGCTTGAAGGATTAGTATGAGTTTACTCTACTCCCATGGGGAAGAGGGCATTCTGGAGAGAAAAGTATGGAGGGATGACATAACAGGGCAGGTCTGGTGATCTGCTGGCAGTTTGCTATGCCTGGAGCTCTGCTCTTACGTGGGATTAATGGAGTGAGCTGAGGCTAAACAAGTAAGTAGGTGGCAGATTATATAGGGTCGCTTTCCTTGAGTAAACACTTTCCTCTAGAGAAAGGTTTTAAGCAGATAGGTGACATCCATTTATTTAACAAATGCTTATATTGCACTTTCTATGTGCTAGGCACTGTTCTAAGAGCTTTATAAATATTAGTTCATTTCATTATCATAACAATAAGGTGAAGTAGGTACTATTTTTATTCCCATTTAAATTCTGAGGAAAGTGAGGCATAGACAAGTCAAGTAACATCCCCAAGATGACACAGCTAGTAAGTGATAGAACCATGATTCAGCTCAGGCTCTGGAGTCTACATTCTTAACCACTTCACTGTGCTACCACTCAGGATTAGTCCCATATTTTAGGAAGATCACCCTGGCTACTGTGCAGGGAGTGGACTGAGGAGGAAGCAAGGCTATAGGCTGGGAGGCCAGTTGGGATACAGGTGCAAGAGACCAGACAAGAAATGATGCATCAATGAGGTAAGGGAGAGGGAGTGGATGGGCTCAGAAGATGTGTTTGGAGGTAGAATTGGTAGTAATTAGTGTGAGCTGACTGTGGAGTGTAAGGGAGAAGGAGTTAAGGATCTTAGGTTTTGGGGTAAGTGTTAATTCCATTAATAAGACAGGAAGGACTGGACTAAGAAAGGGAGGAGAAAGATAAACAGTCATGTGGATTTTGAAGCAGCTGTGAAGTATGGAGGTGGTCATCTACAGAAGGCAGATGGTTATATGGAGATAGAATTCAAAAGAAAGGTCTAAATCTTAAATTTAGATTCAGGAGTCATCACTGGAAGCTGTGGGTGTACATGTGATTGCCCAGGGAAATATTAAACAGATCCCTACTGATTTTATCTGGCTTAGAGATGTAGATATTTGAGTTTGCCTCCTTTGGCACAAAGTGAGAAGAGCAGAGGCCTTGGAATAGAACACTAGGGAGAGACAGCTATCACTGAGTCTTCAAGAGTGATGGAATGAGCAAAGTCACATCAGTATATTCTGCCAACAATTAGTTGAAATAGGCATATGTAACTCCTGAATGAAAGTTTGACAATTGCAGAAATAATAGTTTATAAAAAAGAAGGGATAAAGCATGTCTACATGTTGAGCATTTTAGCACAGACATAGACTATCTGACTATTCAAAAGGGCAGTTCTACTTAGACTCCCTGGGAAAGACACTTGATTATATTTACTTTTGGCTTTATTATGAGACAGTGTCACTCTAGACTCTCGCTGTTGGGATTTATAGTATAGTGTGGTCTACATGGACAGCTTTCTAGGGGCAGGCTGGGGTACATTCCCAGAGACACTGCTGCTTTCACAGTGTACTGGGAGGTCTAACTTGCTGTTTCACTGACTGTATAAGTAATGTTAACTTGCAAAAGATTCTTTACGTCACTGGAAGAATAAACAGTTTCAGGAGTGGGTCATGTCCTTTATGTTCTGTTTGGGAAGACTCCACACTGAAATTCAGTCTGCAGGAAAAGGATGAGGATTACATCATGGCAGGAGTCATTGAAGAGAAGGACCATACTTAGTGCTCACCTGGAGGTTTTACTGAGAGTTTGCCTCACTGTGTCACCTTATTTTGAAATGCCACTAAGTAAAATGATGTTGCCAGAGACTTTTTTGATGAATGTATCTGCCCTGAGTAATTTTAAAGCATCTAACACTAAAATTTAGAAAGACAGAGGAAGAGATTATTTATTAGAAAAATTTTAATATTTAGATATGTAGTTAACTATATAGTGGACTGACTTAGACCAGAATGGTTCTTTTAGGTGCATATAGTGGGGACAGGCTACATTAAATTTGGGCTTTGCTCTTCTTATATTGACCTCTTAAATATTAACTGAATTTTAAGAGTAAAACTTCTATGCATTTGAGTATTTCAACTACAGTGAATTTGATTATAAACATTTTAGAGACAGACTGTCTCCATTATACTAAGTCATGTTATCTGGCATTGTACCCACAGGAAAGTTTTAGAAACCAATATTTTTGAAGTATAGCTCTTCATTCTAAAAACTGGTTTTAGCACTACAGCTACAGGAAACAGGGTAGAATTTCTATGAGAAAAGTATCAAAAAGAACAAAATGAGATGCTAATGCTGCCATAGAAGAGGACTGTGATGTCGTTTGTTTTGGTTATCTATTACTATGTAACAAATCACCCCAATCATAGGAGTTTAACAACAATGGTTTTATTATTCAGTATTGTGTGGGTTGACTGGTGGTCCTTCTGACCCAGCTAGGGTCACTCAGTTGGCTGCATTCAGCTGGCAATGCTGGGTTGGATTGTCCAAGATGGCCTCTCTTATATGTTTGGGGCCTGGAAGCTGGCTGTCAACTGGGCCACCTCAGTTCTTCTTCAGGGTTTCATATGTCCTCTTTTTCCACATGGTGTCTTATTTTCCAGGGTTTCTTCACAGGACCACTCTCTCTAGCCGGAGAGCAGGGATTTCCTTAAAGCATGGCAGTTGAGTCCTGAGAGAGCAAAAGTGGATGTGACCAGTCCTCTTAATGTCTAGGCCCTGAACTCACACACGTCCCTGCTGTTGTATTCTTTCGGTCAAAGCAAATCACAAGGCCAGCCCAGATTCAAAGGGAGGGAAAATAATCTCCACTTTTTGATGAGAAGGGCAGCCTGTGACTAGAAGCATGGGTAGAATTATTGGTGGCCATTTTTGGAGACAATTGACCACATCATTCAAAGTAGATTTTCTGGGAGGAGGGCAGCTTTGGCTCCTTCTAGGGCGGTGGTGTATTGAATATAAAATACTGGTGTTAAAAAAGAACACTATTGGTCTGTCTGTGCTGGGAAATTGCTTCTCAGTAGACTTTGCCGGATTTTATTTGTATCTTTGCCCTCTGTACTCAACATTGTGCTCATTACCTGACAGAATCAATGTAATGTACAGATTCAAGATTGCACTCTAATTTCTTCACTTGGCTATTACTGAGGGCCAACTAAATGTTAGGTCAATGCTGGTGAAACATTCAGGAACAATGCAGACATAGTTGCTGCCCTCATGCATTTTAGTTCTTTGATCTTAGTATACTCTTTCAGTGTTAAGATTTCTCAAGCAAGGAAAAGTAAGATTTAAACCTAAATAAAGTTGTCGTCAACCTCTGCAGAGAACACTTTGTTGCATCAGCTGAAAAATACTATCTAGTCATTGTCTAATGGGTTCTTCCTGAATTGAATGTGCCTAATTGGAAAGGGCACTTAATCAAGAGGTTTCCTGGGGAAAGAACCAGCAGGTGACAACTGTCTAATGCCATTTAGTGACAGTGCCTTCTGCTTAAGTGAGATGAGCTTATCATCTCAGGCAGGAAGTTGTTGTTGTTGTTTTTTAATTATTCATGAGCTTTGTATTACAAAATATATGTGTGTGTATGTGTGTGTGTGTGTGTGCGCATGTGTATAAATTGTCTTTGATTCCTTGTTCCTAATCATACACGCTTTCCTGTGTGACACAGGGTGAGGAATTGATTACAGGGCACACTTCTGGCTTATGTGTCTAGCCTAAGCTTTAAAACACATTGTTAAGATAAATATACCAAAATATACACCTTGGTGAGTTTTGTGAAGGATTCTGAGACTCTTCTCTTAGGAAGGATGAAATCAGTTGAGTTGTGTTTTGGTCCAAATAATTTCCTGTTTTGCTAATAGGAAGAATGCCTAGCACCACATATGGCATGTATGCTACAAGTAGAGTTACACCCCCTGTGTTATGATGTTATCAGTGATTCATGTAGTAGGAAATGAAGTCATTTACCAAACTGGAGATGATTAACTTGATCATTTGTTAACATCTGAACCACCATCAGTATTAGTGTTTTTTAACCATTCACAGGACACATCTCATGTTGTTCTTAATTTATCATATACTAGGTACTGCATTAACAGTGCTGACCTCAGTCGGTTAAATGGCAGAAAAAATGTTTAATGTTGAGAATACTATTCACAAATATTCTGTTCTAAATTTTAGTCTGTGTCTATAATCCTATTATGTTAAAATTAATGCAATTTCTCTAACTGCAGGTGCTCAATTAATACTTGAAAATATTAATGGTCGGATGAAAAAGGGAATGTTGTTTACCCAAGACAATTAGACAAATCACTTTTCTTCATGAAACTCTCCCTTGCTTGGACTTCGGTGACTCTATCTCTGCTCATACTGTTCTTAGCCATGTTTTTCCTCCGAGTTTCTTTTTCTGTCTTTTCTTCGCATACCTTTCCTTTAAATATTGGTGTTCCATTAGCTTCTGTTCTTGGATTTCTTTTCTTTTTATATTCATTTCAGTTTATGGGCACTCTTCGCCATTTCTATGGGCTTCTGACTATAAGCTGTTCACTCCCATGTATATTTATCACCAGGCCAGAGCTCTTTTCAGAACTTAAACATCCACATATTCAACTGTATCCTAACCATTGCCATCTGATTGTCAAAGAAGAATCTCACAATTAAACATGTCAAATGTGAAGCTTTCCCACCAAACATTCTCTGTTTCCATGCCCCAAGCACCATGATTGGTGCTGCCATCCACCTAGTCACCCAATCCAGGAGTCGTTCCAGATGCTTCCCTCTCTTCTCTTCTATTTCATAAGTGACTAAGTCCTGTTAATAATTCTGTAAAATCCTTCAATATCGGTCCCTTCCTTCCTCTCCAATTCTAATGCTATTGCTGTAGTTCAGATCCTCATCATCTCAGCCAGGACAATTACAATAACATTCTAACTGCCTCCAATCAATACTTCACACTACCCATCTCCCCCTACCGTAAGGACTTTTTAATGTAAAAATCTAACTACTTTATGGCCCTGCTTAATACTTTAATAGCAGTTGTCTCCAAATGTACATAATGTACCTCATCAGTAAAGGAAAAACTTAGACATATGTCCCTAATATATGTATATTTATTCATTTATACAATATCCATGTGTATTACCACACAAATATATTACATTACAAAATACACAAAAGTAGAATTTAAGCATGAGATTAAAATAAGTATAATTAGACATTCTAATATTTACTTCCCACACTTTAGCACTGTATACAAAAGCATTGGTGGTGGATACATTTCACTGTGTAGACCTCTGAGCTATTGGATAATTCCAAAGTTTTTAACATGTCTTATATGATCTGATCTCTCTGCTCCTTTAGCCATTCTACTTAACACGCCCAGTTAGCACACTGTGCTGTGGTCATGCTAAACCACTGCAGCTCTCTGGCTGCACCAAAGCTATTGCATGCCTCTGTGTCTTTGCTCCCTCTGGTTTCTGAGCTTGGAGCACCCTCCCCAGCCTTGTCTACTTGGTGACGATTTATTGAATGTTCAAGGAACAACTCATAAATCTTCTCATTGTTGAAGTCTTTCCTACAACTTTACCCAACAATACTCTGTACAGAACTTCTGCAAGAACATCCACACAACCTTACTGCATTTGCTTGTATCTATAATTGTCTACTGATACTTGACCGTACACTCTCTTGTAACAGTGCCTCCCCAGCGCATAAAAATGTTTCATAAAATAGTAGCTGCATGATAAACATTTGTGGAATGAACGAATATATTTATGACAAGTTTGTCCTTAAACCAGAAGATAAATTCAAGTCCTAGAATAATAAACAAAGCTACCAGTCAATAAGGGTCAGTTATGTCTAGACAATTGTTATATATTTTTAAATGACATTGTCTCTAATCCCTAATATGGTCTTAGAAGGTATGTGTTCTCATTTCTATGAAGGAACTGAGATGCAGAAACGGGAAGCACTTCCTCAACATCACCCAGGGCATTCAGCTACATCTAGTGCTGGTAGTGGTCTTTGCCACAATTTCCCTTATTTTTTCTTTCTTTTTTAATGACTTTTATTTACCACCCCCCCATTGGTTTAAACTTTTTCAATGGTTTCTGAGTTGAGGGGGAATGGGCCACCCATTATGAACTTTGCTTACCAGTGAGGACGCTGCTTTTTTTTTTTTCCAGATCACCAAATGGTAATATGTGGTGGGGCAATTCTCAGCCTTTAGCTGTATTTTTCCTGTGTTCATTTATTTGGGGGACAGTAAATGACTTTTCTTTCATGCTGAAGAAATGGGACTTTTATTTGCTTTTTTGTTGTTATTGCACCCAGTTCTAGAGGCATAAAAAATGGTCCTGGCATAATTTATTGAATTGTTTCACCTTTCTCCATTTAATTCGCAATGATTCTTCTTCACATAGCAAGTTTCAGTGAATCTGTTTCTAAATTTGCAATTCCATTCCATTGGTTAATTTATCCATACTTAGGCCAAAATCATATTCTCCTATCCTAATTATATAATACATTTTGCTATCTAGTAGGACAAATCCCGTCATTTAATTTTTCTTCTTTTTAAGTGTCTTCACTATTCTTGGCTCTTTGTAATTCCTTGATAACGTTAGAATCTGTAACTCAGGTTCCTAAACAACAATAACAAGAAAGACTGTTGGAATTTTGATAGGGATTGTTTTGAAGCCATTTTGAATTTTGGGAGAATTGACGATTTCTTATCTATGTTAGCATATGTCTCTCTATTTCAATAAAGGCAAAGTTTTATCCTTAAAAAGTTTGTGAATAATTTTTATTTATTTGTTTATTTATTTATTTATTTTTTGAGGAAGATTAGCCCTGAGCTAACATTTGCTGCCAATCCTCCTCTTTCTGCTGAGGAGGACTGGCTCTGAGCTAACATCCATGCCCATCTTCCTCTACTTTATATGTGGGACGCCTACCACAGCATGGCTTGCCAAGTGGTGCCATGTCCACAACCGGGATCCGAACTGGCGAACCCTGGGCTGCCAAAGCAGAGTATGTTTACTCAACTGCTATACCACCAGGCCGGCCCTGTGCATAACTTAAATTGAACTTCCATTTTGAGGTAATATACATTCACATGCAGTTGTAAGAAATAGTACAGATCAATCTTGTGTACCCTTAACCCAGTTTCCCCGATGGTCACATCTTACAAAACCATAGTACAACATCATAACCAGTATATTTAATTTACAATCATTGAGTTGCGATATAGAATATTTCTCTATCTATAAGGATCCTTCACACTCACTTTCTTCCCACTCTACCTTCTTCTTAATCCCTGACAATCACTAATCTATTTTTTATTTCTATAAATTTTTATTTCAAGAATGTTATGTAAATGGAATTATATAATAGGTTATATTTTGAGATTTCACTTAGCATAATTCCCTGGCGATTCATCCAGGTTGTTTCTTGTATCAATAGTTCATTCCTTTTTATTCTTAAGTAGCACTCTATGGCATGTATGTATCACAGTTTTTATTAAAATTCCCATATCGAAAGACATCTGGGTTGTTTCCAGTTTCTTGGTATTATGAAGAAAGCTACTGTGGACATTCACGTACAAGTTTCTATGTGAAAATAAGTCTTCATTTAATTAGAGTACATGTCCAGGAGTACAATTACTGGGTCATATGGTAGCTGCATGTTCAATATTTTAAGAAAGTGTCAAACTGTTTTCCAGAGCGGTTGTATCATTTACATTCCCACCAGCAATATACAAGTGATCCAGTTTCTCCACATCCTCTTCAGCATTTGATGTTGTCACTATTTTTTGTTTTAGACATTCTGATAGGTGTGTAGTGATATCTCATTGTGGTTTTAATATGTATTTCCCTAATGGTTAATGATCTTAAACACGTTTTCATTTGCCTATTTGCCATCTGTATATCCTCTTTTATGAACTGTATCTTCATGTCTGTTGCCCATTTTCTAGTTGGAGGTTTGGCTTTTTCTTTTTTACTCTTGAATTTTTTTTTAAGAAGTTTTTTTTTAAATTTTTTATTTTTTTCCCCTTTTTCTCCCCAAAGCCCCCCAGTACATAGTTGTATATTCTTCATTGTGGGTCCTTCTAGTTGCTGCATGTGGGAGGCTGCCTCAGCGTGGTTTGATGAGCAGTGCCACGTCCGTGCCCAGGATTCGAACCAATGAAACAGTGGGCCGCCTGCAGTGGAGCGCGCAAACTTAACCACTAGGCCACAGCGCCAACTCCCTTTACTCTTGGATTTTGAGAGTTAATTATGTATTCTCAATACTAGTCCTTTCTTGGGTATGTGATTTGAAAATATTTTCCCCAGTCTGTAGCTTTCTTTTCATCCTCTTAGCAGAGTCTTTTGCATAGCAAAAGTTTTTAATTTTGACGAAGCCCAATTTATCAATTTTTCCTTTTATGGCTCACGATTTGAGTGTTAAATCTAAGAACTTTTTGCCTAGCCCTAGTTCCCAAAGATTTAATATGTTTCTCGAAAAGGTTCTTATGGTGTTATAGTTTACATTAAAGTCCATGATCCATTTTAGTAAAATTTTGCATAGAGTGTGAATCTTATGTTGAGGTTAAATGTTTCTGCCTATGCATGCTTGATTGGTTCAGCACTATTTATTGAAAAGACTCTCTTTCCTCACTGAATAGCTTTTTCACTGTTGTCAAAAATCAGTTGGACATGTTTGTATGGGTTTATTTCCCTCAAAAATCAGTATTTGAGGAAGTTCCCTCAACTATACAGTTCAATTGATCTGTATGTCTATCTTTCTGCTGATATCACACAGTCTTGCCTAAAGTAGTTATATGATAAAATCTCGAAATTTGGTTGCTACGTCCAACTTTATTCTTCTTTTAAAAACTCTTTTAGCTATTCTAGTTCCTCTGCCCTTCTATATAAATTTTAGAATAATCTTGTCTCTATCTATAAAAATTCTTGCATTAAACATGAATGTGAATTTGGGGATAATTGATGTCTTTACTGTGCTGAGTCTTCCAATCCATGAACGTTGCATGTCACTTCGTTTCTTTAGATCTTCTTTGATTTCTTCTATCAGTGTTTTGTAGTCTTCAGCATAAAGTTGTATACATTTCTTTTTGGATTTACACCTAAGTATTTAAATGTTTTGAGCAATTACAAATGGTGTAATATTTTTAACTTTGATTTTCTGTATACATTGATAGTATATAGAAAAACAACTGATTTTTATGTGTTTATCTTGTATTCTGCAACCTTGTCTAACTCATTAGTTCTAGAAGGTGCTATTTTTTTGGTAGAGTCTTTGAGATTTTCAACATGAACAATCATGTTATTTGTAGATAGTGACAGTTTTATTTCTTCCTGTATAATCTGTATGTCTTTGAATTCCTTTTTTTTTTTTTTTTTTGCCTTATTACACTGGTTACAACTTCCAGTAGCACATCAAATAGAGCAGTGACAGCAAACATGCTTGCCTTGTTCCCAGTCATAGGCGAAGAGCATCCAGTCTTTCACCATTAAGTAAATTTTTTTAGATAGTCTTTATCAGGGTAAGAAAGTTCCCCTCTATTTCTGTTTTTCTGAATTTTTATTGTGAATGAACGTTAAATTTTGTCAAATGCTTTTTTTGCATCTATTGATATGATAATGTGATTTTTTTGTCCTTAGGCTGTTCATATAGTGGACTATACTGGTTAATTTTCAAATACTGAAACAGCCTTGCACCTCTGAAATAAATACCATTTGGTCATGATATATAATTCTTTTTATGTATTGCTGAATTCTATTTGTTTATGTTTTAACAATTTTTACATCTAAATTCCTGAGGGCTGTTGGTCCGTAGCTCTCTTTTTTTATACTGTCTTTGTCTGATTCTGGTAACAAGGTAACATTAACTTTGTAAAATGCATCGATGTGTCTTCTTTTCTATTTTCTGGCAGAATGTATGTAGAATTGGTACTATTCTTCTTTAAAGGTGTGGTAAAATTCTCTAGTGAAACCATATGAGCCTAGAGATTAATGTTTTTTGTAAGTCTTTTATTAACGAATTCAATTTCCCTAATAGTACAAGGCTGTTTTTTATTATTTATTTCATATCAGATGAATTGTGGTAGTTTTTATTTTTCAAGGGATTGGTATATTTCATCAAAGTTCTTAAATTTATAGTGAAAAGTCGTTCATAATATACTCTATTCTTTTTATGTCTGTAGAATCTATATTTATATCCTCTGTTTCATTCGTGACATCAGAAATGTGTTTCTTCTCTCTTTTTTCTTTGTAAGTCTTGCTAGAGGTTTGTCAATTTTATTGATATTTCCAAAGAACAAGCACTTTGTTTCATTGATTTTCTCTATTGTTTTTCTGTTTTCAATTTCATTGATTCTTCTCTTAATCTTTATCATTTCTATCTTTCTGCTGGCTTTGGGTTTATTTTGCTCTTCTTATTCTAGTTCATGAGTTGGGACCTTAGATTATTGATTTGAGACTTCTTTTTGATTGTATTCACTGAGTGCCTTAAATTTCTCCCTCAATGCTGCTTTACCCATTTCCTGCAAATTTTGATATATTATATTTTCATTTTCACCCAGTTCAATGTTCTTTTTAAAATTTCCCTTGAGACTTCTTTGCCCAATTGACTATTTAGAAGTGTGTTTTTTAGTCTCCAAGTGTTCGGAGATTTTCCTATTATCTTTGTTATTGATTTCTAGTTTGATTTCATTGTGAATGGAAAATACATATGTAAGACATCAGTTCTTTTAAATAGGTTCAGGTTTACTCTATAGCCCATAATATGGCCAATTTGGGTATGTTTTGAGGGTGCTTAAGAAGAATGTGTTTTCTAATGTTATTGGGGGGTTTGTTCTGCAAATGTCAATTAGGATCTATTCATTGTTGCTGTTGTTGAATTCTTCATCTTTTCTAATTTTTTGTCCAGTTGCTCTATCTGTTGTTGATAAAGCATGGATTAAAGTCTACAACTATAAATGTGGATTTGTCTACTTATGCTTTCAATTCTATCAATTTTTCCCTGGGATATTTTGCATATTTTTATCTGGTGTATGTACATGTAGGATTGCTATATCTTCTTGGATTGACCCTTATATCCTTATGTAATGTCTCTCTCGGTGTCTGATGATTTTCTTTGCTCTAAAGTCTATAGTCTTATCTGATATTAGTATAACCAGTCTTGCTTTATTTTGATTAATGTTTGCACATTGTCTTCTCTATCTTTTTAACTTTCAACATGCGTATATTGTTATATTTGAAGTGAATTTCTTATAGACAGCATAAAATAGGGTCATGTTTTTTAATCCACTCTGTCAATATATCTTTTAATTGGTGTATTTAGATGAATTACACTTAATTCAATTATTTTTATTTAATATAAAATGGCTTATCCTAAGATGGCTCCAGTTTTCCTAATTGTTATTGTTTCTTAAAGCTCTGAAAAGGAAAAAATAAATTAGCTATTTTATTATTTTGATAATTTAATTTATTTCACTCAATTTTTAAAAAGTCATTAGCACAGAGCCTAGTCGGTTCTAGTGCAAGTTCTAGTTTGTCATACTTGGATTGTGAGCAAACAAATGAAGCAGCCAATCTTTTCTATTTTGTTCCCTATCTTTACAAATATAAAAATGTCCTGCTTTAGACTCTTTAATCTATCCTCTGATGAGTTCCAGGACTGTACACTGCCTCAGACCTGAAAAATGAAAATAAGGAAAGGAAGTAGATAGACAATTTCGGACTCTAAGCCCCATTAAGGCAGGGGAAGTGTCTCTCTTGTTCACCACTTTATATTTAAAGTATAGTATAGTGAGGCATATAGAATACATTTGATTAACATTTGACAAATGAATGAATGAACAAATGAGGTAGAGTACTGATTTATTAGCTCTCAGCTCAAGAACAGTCCTCAGTTGTTAGAATATCCTTTCTTGCATCTTCTGTCCATACCCAATCCCCATCCTTCAAGGCATAGTTAAAAGTGCAATTCTTTCACACTTTCTGAATCTTCTTCCATCTGAAGGAAGTGTCTCCCTTTCCTGAAATCTTATAGTCCTTCATAATGCCACAGACCACTTTCTGCCTTTTGTTAAAAATATTCACGTCTTATTATGACCCTGCAGCTCTCTTTATTTCCTAAAAAGGGCATCTAAGTCTTTTTGATGTTGTCACAATAGCCCCTGATGCAATATTTTGTACAATCAGAGTGTCTCATTGTTAGTCTACTGCAGAAAATTGTGACTGCATGAGGAGGTCATTGCTACTGTCAGGAGTTGTTCCATAATGATGGTAAAGGATTGGCAAGGTTAGAGGATGACCCTTCAGATTTCACTGCAAAGGAACAGATGGGCAGAAAAACATCTAAAACCAAAATTTTGTATGTTATCACAATGACTTTGTCCTCACAACTATATTGCGACATAAATTTTGGAAAGTGACAGTATCTTCTGAATAAAATGTCAGCTGTAGTTTTAACTTTGTCAGCAGGATTGATTTGCTATGTAACTCAGTAGTGCAATGAGGTGAATATATTCTAAAGATAAATGAGCAAAAACTGAAAGTAACAAAAAGAGCAGGCTAAGGGTATAGACCAAAACTAAAATCTTGATTTTAAAAAGTTTTCCATTTCAAAAACTACCCAGGTAAAGAACTACTTAGACTGTCTAACATAATAATTCTCGTTTGTCTACTCTTTTTATTTTTTCAAGTGTCAATTTACTGAATGTTATTTTTTGAAGGTGGTTCTCATGGAGATTTTAAAGACAGAAAAAATGATACTGCTTTCAGAAGAAAGTACTCTATTGAGAAAACTTTACCAAAGAAAGAGCCATCATAGATATTGAAGACCAATAGAAATGTATTTATTATACTCTAGCATTCTAGGGCAAGGGTCTTTTTATTTTCTGCGCTCTTAAATTAAAAAAAAGAGTAGGGGGGGCCGGCCCCGTGGCCGAGTGGTTAAGTTCTCGCGCTCTGCTGCAGGCGGCCCAGTGTTTCGTTGGTTCGAATCCTGGGTGTGGACATGGCACTGCTCATCAAACCATGCTGAGGCAGCGTCCCACATGCCACAACTAGAAGGACCCACAACAAAGAATATACAACTATGTACCAGGGGGCTTTGGGGAGAAAAAGGAAAAAGTGAAATCTTAAAAAAAAAAAAGACTAGGGGACCGAAATGACTCTAGAAGGATGTGCAGGAATTATCCAGGTGAAGAAACAGACTTTCAAGTGGAGGAAATGGGGAGAGTGAAGCCACATAGCTGACACAGAGTGTGATGTATAGAGGGACCTTAGGCTGAGGTGAAAGGCAGGGGAATGATAAGAAATGAGACTAAGGAGATAAATTTAGAGCCTTAGATGTTGTGCTTAAAGAGCTTGGAATTTATTCTTTGTTAAACTGCTAAAAGTATTTCCAATTAATCCATTCATAACCACTGATTGTGCTTAGGCACCATACTAGGTGTTGGGGATACAGCAGAAGGCAAGACACAGTGCCTTACCTCAAGGGACTTATACTCAAGTCTAGGGTATGGAGAAACAGATAGGCAATTACAGTATAATAAACGCTTTATCTTTGTTTGCAGTGGAGAGGCTTGGCACCTTTTAAGAAGTTATGGATATTTTAGATTGCTCACTTTTGTTGCAATTTGGAGATGGCTATAGGCTGGCAAAATGTGAGATGCTTATTTTGCTTAGGTAAAGTACCTGCTGCTACATAGTTAATGTCCTATTTCCTAGGCCACTTCCTACTTTTTGGAAGGGAGATTAGCAGGTATTTCAAAAAGTTAGCACCTGACTAGGAATTATTCATTGAGGTAACCCAGGAAATCCATACAAGTTGGGTTTGGTTTTGTGTTGTGTTTATTTGTTGTTTTAAGAGAGAAGTAAGAAAGAAAACTGCAAGTTATAGAAGTAATTTATGTAGAATAATTTCTCAAAGATTTGTCTAAGTATAATCTGGAGTATTTAGCCATTTTTTCTTCTATTTCCCCTTAGCACCCTGCCCAGACCTTTTTCAGTATTTACCACATCTTCTGATTAGATCCTAGGATTGGAGGACTGTGAGCACTCCAGGACTCTAAGCCGAATCCTAAGCAGAGGCCCTGGAATGTCAAAGAGATTTTTCTCAAAGCATCACACCAGGACCACCTGAGGGTCTTACAAAATGCAGATTCCTGGAGCCCTGCTCCAAACATACTGAATCAGATTTTATAAGGAGGTTTGAAATTTGCATTTTAAATACAGTTCTCAAAAGATTCTTACGTACAGTAAAGTCTGAGAAACATTTAATAAAGACTCAATAAAACATTGCTGGCTGAACCGATATTCAAGAAACTTATTCTTTTTGAGTGGAGAAGGTATCTTATAATAATTCTAGGTTTAACTAAAATTATATTTGACCTTAAAAATCTCCACTAGCTATTTTTGTTCTTTTTATATTTTTGGCACCACTATCCTCAATGTCAGAAACACAAGCAGGAAGAAGATATCAATGTCAATACACAGAAATGTATCTAGAAAAACATCTGTGACACTCTCACCCCAGTAGACTATATCAGTACATGATGGGGAAGAAAATTCCACATTAACCCCAGTCAGAGGTTAATGAAAAGTCATCTCTAAGGCAACTTCTAAAATTAAAATATAAAGAAGGGGCTGGGTAAAGATGATCAGGTATTGAAGGGCCACCATATGACATATACCTTATATTTATGAATTTGTTTTTCACAACAGCCATGTAAAGTAGACAATTTTATTCTCATTTTATAGACAGGAAATTGAGACTTTGAGAAGTCAAGTAATTTGCCCAGAGAAGGTCTCTTTGTTTATTTTTTCCTTTTTGTTAAATAAATTGTCATTTTCCCCCTTTTCCTTTGCCTGCTCAAAAGAGTATCAGCAACAACAAAAACAGAAGCCAACAAAGATTTTTTCCCTTGCAGTATTTGATGGTTAGTAGCTAATTTGATGCTAGCCTTCTCTGTTACAATTTTGCAGGAGCCTACTCTTGTAGTAATTTATCATGTTTGACAACAGAAGACAATAGTTGGGGAATTCAAAGTTTCAACTGACACGCCAGGGTTTTTATATTTAATTTTCGATTACACTCAGAAGGTCCACTTCCAGCATCTGTCCATATTGGAAAGCATGAAAGGCTTCTTGTAAGATGCTTCTTTGAGGAAAGTCACTCTGATTCTGGATTTGGGACGTAAGATACAGAAACAGTGAGTAGCAGCCAGTGATTCTGTATTTTTCTCTCAGCTGAGAAAGCAAGCTCAGGGTTGGCATTAGGCTACAGCACTTTGTTATGCTTAGATAAGACGCATTTGTGTTCAAAGAGCTTTTAGGAAACCAGCTGAAGCAAGTGCATTCTCTTCATAAACACATTCCCAAAAGTTTTAGTTCTTTATGTAACTTTTTTTAAATATATATTACAAAGAGAAATTTAATAATCTGATGGAAAGAACCCTGGAGTATTCTCCATTCTCATACTCACTGTGAGGAAAATATGGGAAGATTATGCCTTTTCTCCAAAATTGTTTCCTAAATTGTAAAGTATGAGCAGTGGACTGGATAATTTCTAAGGCCCCTTTTGTCAAGCTTTCTTTAATGATTATTTATATAAGTCTGCAGCAAATGTGAAAATCTCAATCTTTTCTCTTAATCTCAATTCAATTCAATAAACCTACATTGATGGGTGACTTGGCATAAGAAATGCCCTGTCAAAGAGTTAACATATAAACTGAACTGGGGGACTGAATTCCAACTTGACTCATTTCAACCTTTTACCCTGATTTCACATCTGTCTTATCTATAAAGGGTTTCTATAGTGTTTAACACAGTAATGTGAATAACCAAACCATTTGGGGGATGCCCATTTTGTGGGTTGACCATACATCCAGGTTTGCCAGGGACAGACCTTTTTAAATTGTGTTACAGATTAATTAAAACCGTGAATTATTGTGGTGACCCCTTTTATTCCCAAAAGTATCCTGGTTTGACTGATAAATTATACAGTCATCCTATTCCTCACAACACCCTTGTAAAGTATGTATTGGTCTCCTAATCCCACAGATCTGGAAATGGTAGCTGGCTTTGAGAGGTTAAGCAACTTGTTTAAGTTAGAAAGTGGTGAAGGCAGGATAAAAATTAAATTCTGTCTGACACCAAAACCAATGTTCTTAACCATTACCCTTCAAGGACTTCTTTTCCTACCAAATACTAGGAGAAAGTTACTTACAATGTAACACTGAAAAGTTTATTACATCCTTTACTTCTGTTTTTTTTTCTTTTAAGTGCAAATAACATTCGCTCCTAGGACATTTTTCCTTATGTTAGACTCAAATCCATCTTGTTGGAAGTTCAAGTGATTCTTTGGCTCTGTCCCAGCAGAGCTAGAGACCAGTTGGTCACAAGGATTTTATCTTTGTTCGAGGTGTATTTATCCTGTAAGCCTCAGTAAATGGAAAACTTTGGTTGCAAAGAACAAAGGATAGAGGTTGCACAGGTTGCCATGCCACTTTGATTCACACGTCTGCTGTAGGACTGTGTGAAACTTGGGCAGTGTTGAGGCTTGTAGCGGTTGGCTCTGGCAATATTCTGAAGGCAAATGATGCAGTAAACCATTCCTGGAGCTGTCGTCGTCCTGAGAAGGAAAGAGAAATCTTTTCTAAAAAGTAGGGATTCTGAAGATGATGGACACATGACCCTAAAGTTATACAGATGGTCATTGCCTTAAGGTTGTGCAGATCTGAACCAAAGTGGGAGCTTCAGAAAGTGGTTAAGAAGTAAATGTGGTAATGGTGGTTAAGATGATGTTGGTGTTACTTGTTAAGATAATATTATTATCTCCATTATATGGAAAAGAAAATAGATTCATACAACTTTATGACTTGCTTGCCCAATGTTACACAGAAATAAATAAGCTGGATCTTGAACTCAGGACTTCTAACTCTAAATCATTCTCTCATCCATAAATTGTTCTCCCATCCGTTTTCTCTTCCTTCATCAATTCACCTTCCCACTTGCTAATTAATTCGTATCGTCAGTTACTATCAAGCATTTACTAAGTATCAACTTTGTGCTAGGCCAGTGGTTCCAAATGTTGATGCCTGTTTGAGACACCTTGGGAGCTTTTAAAATTCCTTATTCCTACCTGGCTGCCAACCTAGACATTCTGATTTAATTGATGGGCTGTGACCTGGGCATCAGGATTGTTAAAAGCTTCCCAGGTGATTCTAATGTGTAATTAAATTAGGAATCCACTGTGTTAGGCACTTGGTTAGGAGCTAGGGATAAAAGATGACCTAAGCTGGCTGGCCCCATGGTGTAGCAGTTAAGTTTGGCACACTCTGCTTCAGCAGCTTGGGTTCAGAGGTTCAGATCCCAGGTATGGACCTACACCAATCGTCAGCAGTGCTGTGGCAGTGACCCACATATAAAGTGGAGGAAGATTGGCACAGATGTTAGCTCAAGGCTAATCTTCTCCAGAAAAAAAAAAAAGATGACCTAAGCAAACTGATACCCTTAAAAAATTGCAATGAAATCAGGGATTCACAGACTATCCTTCTTACTCCAAGTTTACAGAGAAACCATTAAGACACAATGATCAAGGATGTTTATAACATTCATGGCATATAAAATAAAATTTGCAAAATTTTACAATTTCTTTGAATGTCTGATTTATTTTGAGAGGTTTGGTGAAGAACATAGCAAAATGAAAATAAGATTGTTGGAGTGCCTTTTATTTATGTGAAGTGCAAAATGCGAAATATATGTCACTTCTATGTTCAAAACATCAAGTAAAATAGATGTGAATAGAGCAAATTGTTACTGAATTAGCACCTCACAACAGCTGCTCTCAGGGGGAAATTTAGGCTTCTTTTTATATCATGCTTCAGACTTGATATGATGAGAAGATTTTGAAATACGCTTTGAGAATTCTTTCCCTCAGATTCACATGGTTAAATGAGCAGAGATCACATTTTATATCTATGTGGCAAAGCTCCATTAATTTGATGCAAAGCAGGCACTTTTGAATCCTGAGGGAAATGAGAAATTGATGGTTTCCCTTGTAAGAGCATGACGGGTAGGCGGGGGAGCTAGGCTGTGCCGGCAGGCAGATGCTATGTGGTGCTCAGGGGTTTCCCCTTAGGAGGGCCCCAAAAGTCAAGGCACATTAACAATGAGTCTCCAGCTTCTGTCCAACTCAACCCTGAGGAATCTTTAGACCCAGGGATATTTTTGGAATAGCAATATTATGGCATCGCTCAAGAGTATTACAAGACGAGCAGAATAAAGATTTTCCTTTTTGGACTTGGCTAAAGCTTGAACAGTTTGCTCTAAAAATGGATGCATTACAAATTGGGGGCAGTTGTTCTGTAGCAGGGACTGGAGGCAATGACTCAGAGGCAGAACAGATATTTAGATATAATCTACATGTCCTATAGCATTTGTGATAATACTTGCCAATATATTACATATTAATTTCACTTGTGGAATCATAGGATTGAAGGGGCTATGAAAAGATCTTAGGGCTTTCTGGCTTCCTGTTAAATTGCCTCTAAGCCAAGAATAACCCAGCAATGATAGGTTTCCTCATCACAAATCTCTTCTTGCTCCTACATCCCCTGAAGGCAATGTCAGAGCAGAATCTAGAGCTTCCTGGTTAACTAGCCGGCAGATGCCATATGCAGTGGGATGTGAACAGACACATACTATTACTCTGGAGGGACACACAGCAGCCAGAAGAGTATCCACGGCTCTGAGCTTCAAATGGAAGGAGTAGCAGGGCAGCCCGGCTCTCCTTGTCCTCCACCATTCTCTCCTTTCTTTCTCATTCATCATTTAAAGAAACTGAATTTCTTGTAGTGATGGGTTGTAGGAAGAATAACTACTGTGTGCCTGTGAATTTTACATATGCCATCTCATTTAACCCAAACAGCCTGTCAGAAGCTATCATCATAACCTCCTCAGCCCAAGTCTGGGCCAGATGTTTCTCAGCTGCATTCTTATAGCACAATCCATGGCTAAGTCTATATTGACACAGCATTTTATTTTTTTTGGTATCATTAGACTGTGTGCTTCTTGGTGGTAGAGATTATGTTTCTCTTTGAACTGTTACTGTTTAAATTTCATGTAATAGGTGTTTGGTATAATTATAAATTTATTCAAAAACTCAGTGACTGATATTTGCAAAGGAAGTAAATATTAATTGAATGAATAAAGAAAACTAAAAGTCCAAGAAGTTCAAAAGTAGTTTGCACAAGGTTACACACAGTTGTAAGTTGATCAACCTGGAATTCTAACCCCAAAGGTCCAACTTCTGGTCTCAGGGCTTTTTATGCTATCATATAGTCTCTTTTGATGAAAATCAATCCAAAATTAGATGTTACTGTATATTTTTACATCTTGCTATTGAAACATCTTTCCAGGTTTTGTCTTCTAACTACATACTTCAAATGAAAGTTATGAGTTAGATTTATTTGTTACAGACTCTAAATTTAGATAGCTCCCAGGACAAGCTTATAAAAGAGTAGTAAGATTTCTCCTCAATGTTTTGGTTTATGTTTAAGGGATAGGACATTCTCACTCTCTCAAACCTAAGGGAGAAACTTTATACGAATTATAAAATTCTATGGCTAAATTTATATTTAAAAAATTTATAATAAATAAATGATATGCTCCTAGTCTTATATGAAGAGTCAGTGTACTGTTATTTTGTTACTTTAAGGCTCTCATAATTTATGTTGTTACCAAAGTCAAGATGAAAGGTCAATGTTAAAGGTCAAAATGATCAAAAAATCAGCGTATTTTGGAAGTCCAGTTATAATACTAAGGTGAACTAGCTAGGACATCTAAAATTTAACTTCTTGGTTCTACTTCTGGTGTTTTGGAAAATATGAGAAGAGAATTGGAGCATATATGTTCAGTGACAAAAGCACCAAAATATCAGTGCTATTAAGTGCAAGTTAATTTCACACGAGTATATATTTTGAGCATGAATTATCTATATAATGTCTTCAATTATATCCATGGTAGTTTTTCTTTGTGGACAGGGATGCTGGATTACTCTGTGAAGATTACTGCCTCTTTTTATACAATGAAATCAAAGTTATGATTTTTTCCAGTCATATATATCAACTCTAACTGGAAAAAAGTCATAATGGGAAAAGAGTAACCTAGAAATAATCTTTAATATTGAACATGCTGAATTAAGGAATACAAAATTATGAAAGACAAGGTTAGTAGCAGACATGATTTTTCAGTTGTTGTATTCCTGTTATTTCATTAGAATGAAAGTAACTAAGAAATGAGAATAATTGAAACTGCTCCAGCCGAAATGATGTAGGTAATTAGAGCAATCTACTTTTGGTTGAAACACAATCAAAGTGACAGGGCTGTTGAATTTCCACCTCCAAAACATTTAAATACAGTTAGAGTATTCTCTACAGAAATTTGGGGCAGTCATGATGTGGTGGGCTATAAGTGGCTGGTGCCAGGGGCTCAAGAATACATGGGAGGTGGAATGCATGGAGAGAGAGAGAAGCAGTTGGTACTAAAAATCCCAAGTCTTTACACACGCACAATCAGCTGGGAAGTCTGGCCATCCCACAACCACCTACCTGCCCCATCCTGATGCTTTCTCATGCTGGTCATTTAAATCAGATTTTACGCATTTAAGAATATGAAGGGATGGGGTGTTCACACAGCAAATATACATGTTACTGCCTATAACCTGTAGGCACTATGCTAGGTGTTCAGCAGGCTCATTGTTCAAAAATAGACATACATCATCTTGCTCCAGCCTCCTGTTCTTAACTATTATGTGTTTTAAATGAGGTTTGTGTACAAAACAAAACAGAGGGACAAAGATGTTTAGGATTGGCAAGGGTGTTACTGAAATGATAGGTCTTGGAATTTAAGGTGCATAAATTGGCAAGTGAAAAAAAGAAGCTTGTGGATTGGGATAAAATTAGGAGCTCAAAAGGATGGATAGCTCATTGAGTTTGCAGATCAGTCACACTGGGAGCAGTTGAACAGAAAACCAGAGGAAACTGAGCAGAGAACGATCGTGTAGTTGAAGAAATTATGGGTGATGACGATGTCATGATATGGTCTAGGGAATGGATGAAGGAAGTAGAATGGAAGACAAGATCATCAGAGCTGAGGAGGTCATGGAACTAAGAGGCAATGCCGTCGGCTGGGTTGTTCACGGGGCTGGTAAATTTGTGCTGTTGAGTGTGCCTGTGTGCACGTGTGTGTGTATAAAACATGGACATTCTGTGCCTCGAGGTTTATAAAGTAGTTTAGGAGCTCTGAGTACTACCCATAAGGCTCAAACACTCCAATATTGCCTTCATAGGAATATTTTATCAGTAAAATAAATGCCAAAGAACATATACTATTACTACATGTATATTAATTATAACAGTCCTTATATTCTAACATATGCTAAGTGAGAATTCACAGCAATAAAAATGTTCTCAAAGCTGCATTTTTAAACGTGGTACTTGGTTTATTTGTGACTACTTAATTTTCTTTGATAGACTTTAAATATAATTTAAAAAATCCTCACAACACTGCGAATGTACTAAATGTAGTTAATGGTAAATTTTATATTATGTGTATTGTACTACAATAAAAAAATCCTCCCCACTCCAAGCAAATCATTTTGTTTTATAGCCCAGCAATTCTGACTAGTTTGATATAAATACCAATTCCTTTCTATGGTTATGGTTCAACATTCAATTATAGCATATTACATGAATAAAGGAAAGAGAGGAATTTGGCCTTATTGTAAATTTGGTTCAAGTCAGGACACATTTATTGAACTTCCTAGTACATGCCAGCAACAGTGCTCTAAGCCTTGTGTGGAGGGCAGCAGCAACACCAAACAGTCCCTGCCCCGTAGCAGCTCACAGTCTAGTGGGAAAGAAAGAGGCATCAGTAAACAGATCTCTTAGGAAGCAAACTATGATTAAAGATTACGACACAGCCTTAAACAGTTTTGGTGGGTGGAGAAAGTGAAGACTGAAGATAACCTTGTTCTTATTTTCAGAGTCCCTTTAAAGAGGTAGTCAAACAGTGCTAAGTTATGTTCCCATATAAATTAGTAGGAGCATGAAAACCTATAGAGGCCCTGCTTAAAGAGCTGACGAGCTGCAGAGAATTTTAGACAAGGTTTGTCATTCAGTCCCCTTTTTTTGCTCTAACTACAAAAGTGTGGAAAGGATTAGGGTTAGGTTTCTAGAATTAGAACCACCTAAAACTTGGACAGCTCTAGAAACACATGGCAATGTCCTTTCTCTCTAAAAGTTCATTCTAAATTTCAAATGGACTCAGCCCCGGAGTTCCATATGACTGTGTAATTTAGAGAAGTCTCTACCTCCTTGTTTCCTCCATGCTGAGATCAGCGTGAAGTGAACACCTGTGCTCACTGTGGTTGCCTTTTTGCCTGGTCTTGAAGACTTTGTGCTCCCTTCTTTTCAGAGACAGATCACATAATCTGAGGGAAATTTAGATGCATCAAATGCAGATGCCTCAACTTATTGGTGAAGAAACAGAGTTCTTTTTTTTTAAAGATTTTATTTTTTTCCTTTTTCTCCCCAAAGCCCCCCGGTACATAGTTGTATATTCTTCGTTGTGGGTCCTTCTAGTTGTGGCATGTGGGACGCTGCCTCAGCGTGGTCTGATGAGCAGTGCCATGTCCGTGCCCAGGATTCGAACCAACGAAACACTGGGCCGCCTGCAGCAGAGCGCGCAAACTTAACCACTGGGCCACGGGGCCAGCCCCAAGAAACAGAGTTCTTGGCTTGCCCAAAGATATCCAGTCTTTCATGAGTTATGATAACTTTGGGTCTCCATCCACATCACAGTCTCCTCCTGCTGCCCCTGCCTCCTGTCTTCTTTCTTGCCCTGGCCCATGTTCATGTTGGCAGCCATCTTTGTTTAACCCTCACTACTGATTTTCCACCTACACCTAGTAGCTTCCCCATAGTTCTGTAAGACTGAGTGTGTTCTCTTTGTGTTTCAGAGCTTAAACAAAGGCTTTCTAATCCACTTTGATAAATTATTGTATGCAGTGTTACTTGAGAGAGATTTCATGGCAATGTTTTTTGTATTAAGTCTCACAACAGAAAACAGATCCAAGCTGCAATATTGAAGTGGAAACTGAATATAATATAGCTGATCCATGTTGATCAGAGTAAATCTTACAGCCAAGTTTCTCATAAAGTGAATTTCCATTTACATTTTTTCCATGGACTTCATTATAAAATCTGAGCTGGGTATTGCTGTAATAAAGTTAAATCGAAAAAGCCAATCTTTACAGATCACACTTTAGAAAAGAAAAAAATATGAAATTAATAAATGTTGTGAAGTGTCTAGAAGACAGTGTTTAGAACTCCCTGGATAAGCATTGTTTTTGCCATTTTTTTAATAAAGAAAGAATATGACATTTTATTTTCCTAGTAGTGAACAACTATCCCAATTTTTGTGTGTGTGTAGTTAAAAGAGAACATTGAGATCACTTTCTTACTGTGGCTAACTGCAGGCAGTAAGGCAATGTACTGTTTCTCACTAGTTGTGCCATATTCACCCATTTCATGCAGTTACTAAAGGGCCATCTGCCTCTGAATTGAATCAGATCTGGGTTGGGATGCTCACGCTGCCATCGTCACCTCAGGTGGATGATAACTTCTCTGTCTTATATTCTCTATCTGCGTAACAGAGTAACAACTGCCTTAGAGGGTTGTGAGAACTGTGTAGGATACTATGGTAAATTTCCAAGTATGGAACCCACCAAATTATATCTCGTTCTTCTAAATCTTAGCTTGGATTTTATAGGATCACAGCAATGGAACCAGCCTGTCCTTATTCTTTGAAAGGTTGTTTTATATTCTGTCCTGTTCAAAGTTTGGTTAAATTTTTTAGGCCATTAGTGTAACATTTAAGGAAAGCCGTTCTAAATAAGAGGCCCAAGACCTATACACTGAAATGTACACATGAACTGTGACAAAAAATACTTATTTGAGATTACTATGAACATGTATAGCTACAATGTGAAGTAAATATGTGGTCTGGAAATGACTCAGATTACTAGTTAATAGTAGTAACTAACCACCCATACAATTTAGATCCCAAAGTAGATTATTTTTGGAAGGTAGAGTTGTCCAGTTTTATCATTTTAATAATCAACACTTTCATACCCATTTTAACTAATCCTAACATCAAATCAAGTTTGTCCATTGAGATGTATGTCACAGATATTTTCATCTTCTCTGCTGCCAACTTCTCACCTTCACATCTTCCCATTTTTTTTTTGCAGTATTTTTTCCCCTCTTTATTGAGATCTTATTGATATAGGACATATATAAGTTTAAGGTCTACAATATGATGATTTGATACATGTTTATATTGCAAATGATTACCACAATAAGGTTAGTTAACACTTTCATCCCCTCACATAGTTACCATTTGTGTGTGTGTGGTGATAATATTTAAGATCTACTCTCTAAACAACTTTCAAGTATATGATACAGTATTGTTAATTATAGTCACCATGCTGTCCATTAGATCTCCAGAACTTACTGATCTTATAGCTGAAAGTTTGTACCCTTTGACCAACATAATCCCGTTTCCCCCATCCTCTAACCTCTGGCAACCACCATTCTATTCTCTATTTCCATGAGTTCAGTTTTTTTAAATTCCATGTACAAATGAGATTGCCTGGTTTTATATACTATGTAACAGGCAAAGAATATGATGCAGGTATTTTAAATTATCCTTAGTGATGGGAAAATTACAAAATTATTTAAAAAATTCAAAATTTCTGTGTGTGTATTCCTTTACCTAAAATTTGTGTATGGGCAAAATTTACCTTTTGAGTGTCTGCCTACTTTCTGATGGCCCCCAGTTCTCCTGCCCTCAACCTATCCTTCACCCTGAGGTTTTGCTGCAGCTGACAGTCAGTGAACAATTCGCTGGGGCTCTCTGGGGCACCCTAGACAATGGAACATGGTCCTGCAGAGGGATACCCATTCCTCCCAAGTCCTGCCCAGTCACCCAGCACCTGGCCATGAATCCGCTGAGGCTTTGGTGCTGTTTTTCCTCCCCTAGAGGACTCTGCTTGTCTGAAAAACACTGCCTTTAACTTCTTCATGATGAAGGATGAATGTATAAATGACACGGAGATGCTTTTATCTTTGGGGCCTCAGAGAAATAGCACACACTTGTGAAGAGCGGGTATGGAAACTGCATTTAAATCCTGATTCTGTTACTGTATGATGTGTCTAAGCCTTCATTTCCCTAATAGTAAAACAGAGAAAAAAATGAGGTTATTGGGAGTATTAAATTGGTTAATGTATGTTAAGTGCCTAGAAGAAAAAATTGGCTTTTTATCATTGGGTAACGTTACTGCTGTAACAAAATGAGCATTCCTGAAAACCTTGTAATTAGTGTCCTATTTACCACAGATATATGAGTTAACACTCCTTATACAAATATGTGCTGGAGCAGAATAAACTGTATTTTGGATGATGCATCACCATGAGAAATCTACAAACCAACCTCACAAACCCATAAATTCCCCCTCGAGAATTTGAGGGAAAGTAAGAAGGCATGGAAATTACAAACCCTTCTCCTACTCTTCATTTATTCCTCTTTCTTATTTTGAATCTTCCCTTATTTCTTCACTTCTGTTAATGTTATCAAACTTTAGGAGTGGTCTTCGATTGCTGCTTGTATTTTGTCTAAACTCTATTATATCGAGCTAATGTCTCACAATGCTAAGCATTTTGCTGGCTTAAGGAATATAATTTTCCTTGCTAGCAACTTGAATGAGATCAGACAAATGTATAGATCATCACATGAGAAAATAGAACAGGAAGCACAGATTGAAAGCTGCTAATTTGCTAACTATTTTTAGATCTTGCCCTTTTAAAATACTGATGATATTTGAGTAAATTAATATTTTGATATATTCACTGTCTCATTATAAATTTATGATTTCTTTCAAGTACATGATTTGATATTTTTTATTTTATTTTCAAGCATATGTGTATATTTGAGCGTGAGTTTATTATACTCTGGGCCCACGCCTGTTTCTTGCAGAGCACATGTCTGATGGATTTTCTTAGCTCCAATGGAAACCTTAACAAACTTAGTGACAGTTATCTGTCTCAAGAAGCAGATAAACCTATAAGATGCTGACTGTTCCATTTCAGTGTTGCAGTGTTCATCAGGTAACTGGCAGCAAAAAAGAATACTGAATTATTAAAGAGAAGAGAGGAATAGATTGGAGCAAATGCCAAGGTTTTAGTTGTCTTTTTTTCTTCAGACATAAAATGGAATCACAGAGGTGAGCTTCTGCTCCAATTAATTCTTCCCTTGGTGAGAATGTCAGCCTTCTCTTGTCTGCTGCCCTCATCAGAACCACTGAAGGGAATAGCTAATAAGAGTTCATCTGCCATCTTTCGTACATGACAAAATTCAAACTGCCTAGAAATCAAAGGTAGCAAGTTATCCCCACCTGCAAAGAATGATAACAGAGCATATTCATGTAGTTATTGCCATGTCATGATTTTTCGTATTGGTTTAAGAAGGTCAGAAAGCTGATTTTGCTGTCCTAATTCTAAACTGGCATTAGGTAGATTATGTTTTCATGATCTTACCGAAGGGTTCATTTTCCACAGAATGCTTTTGAAACACAAATTAGATACTCCAGCAGGGGGCGAGCATTAGCCATGAGAAAGGCTCACATTGACATTACTTTCTAGAGAGGCAAACACACTCTCTCCTATGTGCACACACACACTTACTTTTGATTATTTTGTGGGCTTAATTTTAAAAGATTTCAAATTTTTATTACATTTTCTCTATTGTATGAGAACCCTCAACTGCTGCATTCATCATTCAGCAAAATTACACCTAGACTTTTGTTGTAAAAATGCTCTCGGTTTTGGGGAAAAGAGTATAGTGTAGCAGAATGCACCAAGCTTTGAATTAAACCAAGCTTGCCTGGGTTTGAACCCCTTGGGAGGTGTGTGACCTGAAGCAAATTTTGTGACTTCTCTGAGCTTCAGTTTCCTCATTGGTGAAATGGTATCTACCTCATTGTGTTGTTGAGATACCTGTATGGGATGATATATGTACAGGATTTAGCTCTATCAGCCACATGGTAAAATCGTGGTAAGTGTTATGTATTACTAGCAATGAGTACAGATCCTGGGAAAGAGTAGACACACAAAATAGTAATAATACTCATTAGAGAAGCCTTGCTAAGAGTAGGTTTGGGCAGGCTTATTACAAGATGAGTCTGCAGAACTGAAGGACAGACAAGATGCTCAAGGAAGTGTGATGCGTATTTCACTTAGCGGAGGTGATTCTACAGGAGTACGGAGCCAATGACTAAAGTTCACGGTTCACAAACCTAAAATGACTAAGAAATTGTCAGAGGAATTGAGTGCTGCACATGGAAATGGAAATAAAACAGGCTGGATGGTTTTATATCCAGAAACATAATTTACAGTCAAGCAATTGTGCCAGGACAGAGGGATTTTCTGCATCTATTTTAGCGCTCAAGTTCTTTCTGGCAGGATTTTGGGAAGAACATATCTTTTGGAGTTTGGCAAATCACAACAGGCCCATCTGTTCTGGAAGGAAATAGTCTTTACCCATTGCTCTTTAACAGTTTGGAGGCTTGACAGATGAAAGATGTGAGCTTGGGGCAGCAAAAACGGGTTACAATTGCAGGAAATAAAATCAGAAAGGACCAACACGGTTATGGAGTCGAATGAGCACTGAGAAATCTCATGGGAAAGACTGTATCTACTCTTCATCCTGAACTGTAATCAGGGGACCACTAAATCAAACAGCTTGATACAAAGGGTTTGGAAGCAAATTAACAATTTTACAGGGATGTTCGTCTACTTCCTGAAACAAATCGATATGGTTGATCTGTCTCCCTAAATCCTGAACGCTCTATGGAAGTAGTATTTTGAGTCTAAGAATTATATTTAATACAAATGCTATATTTTTAGCAGCTGTTTTTACAGAGCTGTCCCAATGAGTATCTATGAAGAGTAGATAAAAATGGTCTTTCTTCAAATAATTACTGAAGATCCCATATTTCCCTACACTATGAGGACTTATTATACATTTCAATCAGGCAAAATAAATTCTGAAGTGATGCTCAGGTATTCTTCTGAGGTATTTAAATGCACATCTAAATAAAACAGGTCTGGGTACTTATGAGAGCCAGAAATCTATCACTTTAAAGACTTCGCTTTCATTATTAAAGATGATATATAAAATGCCATGCTTCTTTAAAACTCCAAGTAGTCTTTTAGAAATAGCATCTCATCTGGAGTCAGCACCAGGTGAGGATTTGACAAGCAACCAGCAAACTTATAACCCTTTGGCACCTCAGAGGCTCTGACAGCAGCCAATGTTCCTGGAGGGAGATGGTGCACAGCTTAAAATTGTGTTGTCAGCCACAATCATACACGTGTATTACATGCTAAGATGATTTCTGAACTTCCTTGCTTTCTGGGAGACAGCACCTTGGAAAAGACTTTTCCCTCCAGTGGTGAAAGTACATTTGTCATTTACAGTACTGTTGTCATGATACAGTTGTCATCAAGATTTTTCTATGTGAAGCTTGTTAAATATTGCATCAGGACCCTCCAGAGTCATGTCTCATAATGTTTAAAGATGGTTTCTTCAGGCTGAGATAGTTTTGGCTGTGCTCTGCCCACAGATGTGCATCTTTTACGTAAGAAAATGCAATCGTGCAGGAAAGCAATGCTAACGATCTTATATGTCTTCTCTCTGATTATACTAGTAAACCCGAGGTAATTTTTATTTATAAAGGTATAGAAATATTTGGCACATTACACTTATAGGGCAATACAGCTCAAAATAAGCTGGTTTTTACAATGTGACCATTAGGCATACAATGACTTGAACTATGTTTGATTATATAAAATTTTAAACATATAAAGAGTGGGCAGATTATTATAATGAACTGCCATGTGCCTGTCAACTGGCCTCAAATATTATCAACCCATGACCAATCTTTCCTCTATGCTCCATCTACTCCTCCTTAGCCTGTATTAATTTGAAGTAAAGCTCAGACATTATATCATTTCACTCTTAAATATTTCAGTATATATCTTTAAAATACTTAAACTTTTTAAACACAACTTTCCATGCAATTGCTTCGTAAATTATCAATGATTCTTTAATATTATTGAATATCTATTTGAATGTTTAAATTTTCAGTTATCTCACAAATATTTTCTTTCTCCTCTTGCTCATTTCTTCTTCCCTCCGCCTCCTCTTTCCCCTTCTCCTTTTTCTTCTTCTTCTCCCTTTTAATCAGAATCCAAATAATATCTAAATATTGAATTTGTCATGTCTTTTAAGTGCAGGTTCTCCCTCTATCTCGTCTTCCTTTTGTTCTCCTGAAATCTATTTGTTGAAGAAACTGTTGAAGAGTTACCTGTTTTATAGAGTTTCCACATTCTAGATTTTGTTGATTGGATCCCTGTAGCATAGTTAACACATTCTATGATTTATATTTCCTATAAATCAGTAGTTGAATCCACTGGCTTGATTAGACTCAGGTTCAATCTTCTTTGGTAGGACTATTTCATAGATGATTGTGTATATTTTTCCATAAGAAGGCACACGCTGTCTGATTCTCTCTCTTTTTGTGATGTTAACAACTGTTGATGCTCAATGCCACCAATTTTTCTGTGCCAACAAGCCCCCATTCATGTTGGTTATCTGAAGCTCCTTTTATAGTATATTCCTCAGCAAGAGATCACAAGAATAATATTCCTCGAGTTTTGTATGTTTAAAGGAATTTATAGTGTTTTATCCTTGAAAGTCAGTTTGTCTGAATATCAAATTTATGGCTCATATTTTCTTTCCTTAAGTATTTTAACTCTTTTATTCCATTGTTTTCTGGCATAAAATGTTGTCAGAAAGTCTGAAAACAATCTCATTTCTTTTTCTTATAAGTAACGTGGTCCTTTTGTCTTGATGTCCACATTATTTGCTAGAATATATGCTGCTATTGATCTTTATGGATTAATTTTACATGCATGCAGTATGCCCTCTCAAAACCATATATGTCAAATTTTTTTTTTTGTTTTAAATTTCAGGAAACTTTCTTGAATTAAAGGTTTTACTATCCTTTTTCTTCTTCAAGTGCTCCTATAAAATGTATGTTAGATTTTCTTTGCCTAACTTTTATAGTTATCATTTTATCTTGAATTCTTTTTACTATTTTACATATTTTTACTTAAAAATTTTTACTCCTCTTATTTATATTTCTCTTAAGGTAACATCAGTTGTTTTTATAAACTGTGTTCTTTCATTTCCAAAATAATTTTGCTTTTATTTCTAATTCTGTTCTGAGTTCTATAACCCTATTTATAGTTTTTCTAATTCTAATTTATTTTTTCATATCTTGGTACCATTTTCTTAAATTTATTTCAGTTTATTTGAAACACTAGATTACCTCTTTTAAAAATCTGTTTTGTAGGCTTGTCTTTATATCATGTTTTTACTTTCTGGAGGGATGTTATTGTGCTTCATGTACACAGCTTTTTCCTTGTAAAAACTTTGTATGGGGTTTAAATGTGTTGCCTCTCTATTCTTCACTTTCTCATAAAATTAATTTTCCAGAACATAGATTTTTGCAATCGTCCTGAGTTGCGTGTGCAGCTGCTGTTCTCAAATGACCCACTGTGCTTTGAAGGAAGTATCTTTGTTTATTTTTGGGTTCTCCTCTTCTCAAGTCTTTTACATTCCTTGTTGCTTCCTTCTACTTCCTCTGACACAAGGAGAGTGTGACAGCTGTGCATGTTTTGGGATGAGGATATCTTGTCAACTATTTTTATCGGTTGTCTGTGGGTTTTCGGTTTTGCTATCCTAGTTACTCTGTGTAGTGTTAAGTGGTGTTCCCCTGAGCTAGTCTTAAAAGACAGTGCATCATGCAGATTAACGTGAAGGCAAGAGGGAAAGGAGAAGCCTAAACTACATTAAGTTCTTTTCCTTTAATGAATTATTTTGCCTTTCCTGAATGTAAATAATTGTATTTGGCCAAACCAGTTTGTTGATTTGGTTTGGTGATTTCAAGTAGAGAGAAATAATATGGGACAGTATCAATTGTGATGGGTTGTTTAAAGAAAGTCTATCTGTAGATCATATAAAGTCTTTTTTCTCAAATAGCTAGCTTCATTTTTTTCCTGTGACCTCTATATCTCAAAATATTTTGCATATTTAGCTTGGAGAAACTACTGAGAACCAATAACCATACCTGGATTTTGATTTGTACATGCACCCTGTGCGCAATGAGGAATGTCTCTGATGGTAAATGGGATTATTCTCATGGCTTTGGAGACTTGAGTCTGGATATGTAGAGGAAAAATATGCTTGTACTGTGGGCCAGAGGGGAATGTGGCCCAACTCATCACATATCAGAGGATAATTTAGACAAGAGATAAGAGAATGTATTATGCTGTATTATAGAAGCTTATTTCTCTAGGCAATCTCAGTGAATTCTGATTGTTTCTGTGAGAACTGGTTCCTAAATGAATTTTAAAATTCAGCTCACAGTTGCTTCTAGTGAACTGAATAGACTCCTTACTACTGGAAGACTTCTATTAATCTAAGATACCAGTAAGAAGAGTGGAAACACCGAAGATATTAAGCACTTATCAGGATGATGGAGAACCGAGGGAAGATGGCGGGGGAAGCAGAGACACCCAAGACATTAGGTGACAAAAGAAAGACAGTGTCAGTATAATAACTGAAACTCTGTGGGAGGAGCTTTTGAAATCAAAGCCTGTCAACTAACAGTAGCCTTTGGAAGCCGCTGATACCAAGGAGAAGAAGCACCAGAAAAGATGTTGGGCTAAGGAAAGATCCTACATCCTAGGATCCCATAAGGTTCCATATTTGGGTCTCTCCATGAGAATAGAGGAGTCAGTCCTCCTTTTATATGTAATTTGAGATTAAGAGAGGATCCAAATTCCTTATATCTTTGAGGTTTATAGCAAGAATCAAAAACCGGTGGCCAGTAAACTGCAAAGAACCTACAGGTTTTTCTCTTTCTTTTTGGCATGAAAATTGTCTTAAAAATTGCAAGTATTTACACAAAGTTCCAGATTTATGACCTATTTTGAAAAACAAGCAGATTTCATTATCTAGTGCTCCTCTCATTGGGCAGCTGTCTCTTTTACATAGGGCTTGTACTCTCCAGTGTCCTACAGTCCCTATCTCTGAATTTTATCACACTCAACTGACTTAAACCATTGACATGACCTGCTGAACAATTAGAAGTATTTGTGTTTGAAAAGAATGAGAAATATGAGGCAACTTAGGGTGGCCCCTGGTCATGCTCTTAAAGACTTCAGGATGGAGGCAATTCCAGCATTCTATCCTCTACCTTGAGCAGGAACTTGATAAACGATTTTCGGAATGTTAATACATAGTTTAACAGAATACTCTCTTTAGATAGCAGTATTTTTTTTTTTAAGATTTTATTTTTTCCTTTTTCTCCCCAAAGCCCCCCGGTACATAGTTGTGTATTCTTCGTTGTGGGTTCTTCTAGTTGCAGCATGTGGGACGCTGCCTCAGCATGGTCTGATGAGCAGTGCCATGTCCGCGCCCAGGATTCGAACTAACGAAACACTGGGCCGCCTGCAGCGGAGCGCGCGAACTTAACCACTCGGCCACGGGGCCAGCCCCCGAGATAGATAGCAGTATTTTTTAAAATTGTGGTAAACAACCATAAAATTTACCATTTAACCATTTTTAAGCTTATAGTTCAGTAGTGTTAAATATATTCACATTGTTGTGTGACAGATCTCTAGGAATTTTTCATCTTGCAAAGCTGAAACTCTATACCCATCAAACAATGAACTGCATGTTCCCCCTTCCCCCAGCCCTTGGCAACCACCATTCTATTTTCTGTTTCCGTGAGTTTGACTACTTTAAATACCTCATTTTTTGTTTCTTTGTGCTGGCTTATTTCACTTGGCATAATACCCTCCAAGTTCATCCATGTTGGATTTCCTTCCTTTTTAAGGTTGAATGATATTCCATTGCACGTATATATTACATTTTCTTTATCTGTTCATCCATTGATGGACATCTGGGTTGTTTCCACCTCTTGGCTATTATAAATGATGCTGCAATGAACATAGGTGCACAAATGTTCTCTTCAAGATCTTACTTTCAATTCTTTTGGGTATATATCCAGAAGTGGGAATGCTGGATTATATGGTAATTCTATTTTGTTTTTTGAGGAAACTCCATACTGTTTTCCATAGTGGCTGCATCATTTTACATTTCCACCAACAATGCACAGACTTAAAATTTCTCTATATCCTCATCAACACTTGTTTTCTGTGTGTTTCTCTTTTGATACTGGCCATCCTAATGGATGTGAGGTGATATCTCATTGTAGTTTTGCTTTGCGTTTTTCTAATGATTAGTGATATGAGTATGTTTTCACATGTTTGTCATTTGTATATGTTTCATGTTTTTGCCATTTTCATATGTTGGTCATTTGTATATCTTCTTTGGAGAAATGTATATTCAAGATCTTTGCCAATTTTTAAATTGGGTTGTTTGTTTTTTTTGTTGCTGAGTTGTAGGAGTTCTTTATATATTCTGAATATTAACCTTTTATCAGATGAAGACATACAGACCAATGGAATAGAATAGAGAGCCTAGAAATAGACTCTCACATGTATGGTCAAATGATCTTTGACAAGATTGCCAAGACCATACAATGGAGAAACAACAGTCTCTTCAACAAATAGTGCTGGGAAAACTAAATATCCACATGCAAAACAATAAAGCTAGACCTTAACCTTTACACCATATACAAAAATTAACTCAAAATGTATTAAAACCTAAATGTGAGACCTAAAACTGCAAAACTCCTAGAAGAAAACAGGGGAAAAGCTTCACATTGGATTTGACAGTAATTTCTGGGAAATGACACTAAAAGCACAGGCAACAAAAGCAAAAAATAGACCAACGAGACTATATCAAACTTAAAAACTTCTGCGCATCAAATGAAATAATCAACAGAGTGAAAAGGCAACATACAGAAAGGGAGAAAATATTTGCAAGGAGAAGTATTTTTAATTGAATATAGGATGATTTGTTAATCTAGAAAGAGTCTTCATTAGCTGTTGGAATTTCAGATATCATAAGAGGGCAATGTTTTTAAGCAGAAGATCTTTCTGTAATTAAAAAAATATTTTCTTTTAAGGTGTATATTTGGAAACTGGTTAAAAATTCATCTACATGTGGAAGACTTTATTATTTCCCTTTCACTTCTTATATGATGCTATCAGATACTGCTCCCTTCTACCATTTCCAGAGGTATACATCATCTCCTACAGTATTCATAAAAAAACAATGATGATGATGATAACAATAATGGCTGATACTCTATCAAGCTATTTATATTTTTCATGCATTTATTCTGAACAAAAAGCACATAAATAGGTAGTTACTCTTTATTTCCCCTCATTTTATAGATGTCCCATAAATCAAAATCACCAACTGTACTTAAGTGCTATGATGGCAGAATTATTCCAAAAAGGCTATGCCTATGTTCATTGCCTTAACTTCTACTTTCTCCCATGTGACATACTTTATTAATTTAAGACATAGCACTAGTTACTTATAGAGCCTTTTCTCAACAGAATAGCCAAGGGAACCAAAGAGTTGCTGAAAGAGAAATGAAAAAAGGCAAAGACCTGGGAAGTGAAGGGCTCTGAAGACAAACTTCACTTGGTTTACAGTTAAACTAGAGTCAACCCTTCTGATGGTTGTAAGAGGGCCTTTCTCTTTGGCTGCAAGTCAGGATGCAGGGTTTTGTTTTTGTTTTTTCCCTTCCGTGATCTGCAGAGTGTGTGGATGTGCTCTCTGGAGACAACAGCCAAGAAACTGGGCAGAAGATGAAACACCTTGAAGAGGAAGGATGTAACATCCAACCACATTAAATAAAATGCTCTAAGTGGATCTATTTTTGATACAAGTATTTTAGACCATTTCAAAGAAATATGTTTTTGACTTGCTTCATGGTTTGTGTATGTCTTAGACAGTTATTGTTTAAGTTAGCAGGAAAGAACTTTTAGTATGAGACATGAACTATTGTTTATAACCAGAAACTAGGCAATTAAAATTTCTTTAGTACCAGATATGGTTTTTAAAAACCTGTTAAACAAAGAATGTATCTTCACAAATTTTGAATCCATGTCATTTCTGGTCCTAATACTTCTCACCCAGTCATCATGGAGCTTCTGTTGAGGTCATTTTCACTGCTCTTGGAGTCATCAGCACAGATTGAATAACTCCTGAAATACTGGCAAGTAATATGATCTAAAATTACACTCCTTAATCTTCTCAAGAGTGGAAAAGAGATCATTGCTGTTGTTGGAAGAAAGCCAAACCCAAGAATCATTTATTTGTCACTGTGTACATACACATACTATCCGAGACATTTATTCCTTCTAATATTGAACAAGATAGCTCAAATTACCTATGAACTTTATTGTCAAGCATGTAAAAATGTCTAGTGGACATAAAACGTTTAGCAGGTGAATATAAACCATTAAAACAATTCAGTTTTTATTTTTCTCAAAGTTGAAATTTACCCTTGGAAATGCATGAAGAATAGAAAAGGAAAAGAAGTACGCATATTGAATAGATGGTACATATAAACACAGGAAACTGAGGCTCAGGGAGGTTACAAATCTGAGATGAGTCCATTGAGGGGGAGAAAGCAGCAGAGCTATGAATCAAAAATAGGCCCTTTGGTATTCTAAAACTTTGATTTTTAGGAAAAATTTCTTCTTAGAGTTTTAAAAAAATTTACTCCTCTGAAAATTTCACCTGATGAATGGAGGGCAGGTTAGTAATAGTAGAAAATAATGAAAATTATATCTGGTAAGAAGTTTGATATTAATTACTATTAATATTTATTAATATTAGCTAAGTTAATAATAACTAATATCTATTGAGTACCTACTACATGTCAGGTATATACTAAATTGCTTTACATGGACTGTCTCATTTGATTCATCAGCAAGAGTATGAAGAGGAATTATTTTTATACCATTTTACAGATGAAGTAAGTAAGGCTAAGAAAGGCTAAGAAACTTGACTACGATCAAAAAGATAGCGGATAGTAGGGCCAAGATCAGAACACAGGCATCCTGATTCTAGAGTTCAAGCTTTTCAATGCTGAGCTGTACTACTAAATTATAGTTCCCTTGAATCACCAAAAGTCAATGGAAATCTTTTAATTCATATTGTCCAAATGCTGTGCCTTTTCAGCAAAAAGAATCTCTTTAAAAATACCTTAATCTGATGATTTGCTTGAGTACAATACTGACACTAATTTTACAGAAAGAAAAACAAAGAACAACAGCATGAAAATGAGAGGCTGTCACACCAAACAGCATTCAACATCTGATGATCATTAACCAAAGTCTACCCATCATTACCCAAGCAGAAATATCCTAAAAATGTCTGCTTGAATAATTTTACTCTCTTTACTTATTAAAATTTTTAAAAACTTACAAATTTTGCCATTGATTATGTTAGTTTAAATAAATACCTGTCAGCATAGTGGTGGAACCAGTTTTGAAGGAGAAGCGAAATGCCTGCTTCCTAATCTAGTCTCCACCACTTGCTAGTTCTGTATTATCAGGTAAATTATGCAGCTTTTCTGAGTCTTTCTTTTTTCATCTTAGTATGAAGACAACAACAAGACTACTATAGTAGCTTGCAGTCTTTTTAAAGATAAATATCAAATGAGAAAATATATGTAAAACACTTTGTAAGGGTATTAAATGAACTTTAGACAATATTATTGTGTTACTGACTCACCACTGTTGGAATGGGTAGTTAGAAGGTTTGTTCTGGCATACATTTATGAGACAGCTGGTGAGAACCAAGGGTGCCATTTGGACCAAGAAATAGAACAAAACTAATTGGCTACACAGGGACTCAACCCATGTCCTTAACCTCATGAACTCTGTGCTCTACTAACTAAGCACACTGTTACTCACTCAACCTACCTTCATGAGTCTGGCCTTCAGCTGGGCATTGGTGATATAAAGGTGAATGAACCATGGTCTTTGTCCTCAAAGAGATCACAGTCTAGCAGGGAAAGGCAGGCAGATGAGTAAATTAATAGTTAACATACTTTATAATAAACTAACACTACAGTAGAGGTTTCTAAAAG
The DNA here is from genome assembly GCF_041296235.1 of Equus asinus. Classification (NCBI taxonomy): domain Eukaryota; kingdom Metazoa; phylum Chordata; class Mammalia; order Perissodactyla; family Equidae; genus Equus; species Equus asinus. Next base: position 143,898,855 of record NC_091791.1, on the reverse strand, counting down.
TGCTAAGAGGGCACAGAGAAGAGAACTACCCACACTCACTAGGAAAGTATGGTATTCTCATCTTGTTACTGAATGTGTTGAATCTAACATTTTTACGTCTTAAAACACTTAGGTACACTTAAATCCACATATTAAATAATAGTCAATCTAATTCCTCATTTGGAAATTCCAGAGGTACATTTCCTTTTTTCTTTTTTTTTTCTCCACTTAAACAATGAACATTTATTATCAGCTTCTGTGGGTCAGAAATTTGGGAATAGCTCAGCTGGGTGTTTCTGCTGTAGGGTTTCTCAGGTGGTTTCATTCAGCATGTCAGCAGGGGCTGCAGTCATCTCAAAGCTTGAATGTGGCTAGAAGGTCAGCTTCCAAAATGGCTCATGCACATGGGTGTTGGCAGGAAGTCTCAGTTCCTATACAGCTGTTGGCAGGAGACCTTCATTTCTTGCCCTGTGGACTTCCACCCAGGCTGCTTGAGTGTCCTCATGACATGGCAGCTAACTTTCCTAGAAAGGGTGAACCAAGAGAGTGTGGGCAAAGACTTGTAAGTTACACCCTGTTACTTCCACTTGAAGGTACAAATTTAAGTAACCCATAATTTAATGAAAAGCCTGAATTTAAGAGCAAAAATTAGTATGTGCCTTACTATCACAAAATCGACATTTTGCAAATCTTTCCAAATTGCATTGGATGGTTTATTCCCAAATATTTGTTCCCTTATACATTATTTATTCATACAGAGCTAGAAACATTAACTTGCTATTTTAGATGTAGTCATGTTTTTATCCTCAATTATCTTGAGAATTAGTCTATTTCATTAATTCTTTTCAATGGAGACAGAGAGCCAGTGCTGGTCACAGTTTTGTTTTTTTCTTTAAATAGTGAGGTCCAGTGATTGGTTACCAGTTCCCTGAAACAAAGAGTGAAGTCTTCTAGAAAGCTAAAGATACAATTCAATGCACACAAACTTGATTTATGCTTTTTCAAGAATTCCTCTATTGCTTAAAGCCAAGAGCACAAGCAGTAACAGAATTGTACAAGAACGACCCTTTTACTTGATCCTTTTGGTTTAGTCAAACTTTACTACCAATAAAAAATGACCAATGACCCAGACACCTTGCTCTTCTCCCATCTGAACCATAAATGAAATAAATGATCTGGCCAAGTTTATGTCTTGGGATATGGGAGATAAATGGTACCATAGAGGTTTTATTCCTCCTGAAATTACTGCTGGAAGATTTAGAGAAGAAATGATCTTATTGTCTTAATCAATCTGTGAGTAAATTTTGGGGCATGTACCTGTGAGTTGCGACTATATAAGTAGAAATTATTCATTTCCTATCCTGTGTTGTTTAATGTTACTAATCCAAGAATTTGGAAAGTTTTTTGAAGAAATAGAGTGTGTTTTATTGATAGGAATGTGTAGGGCTCTAACCAATTGCTGTATTCATATCATTGTGATTAAACGTTATTCAAGTCAGGTACTCAGCAGGTGAAAACTATCCATCAACAGCCCAGGAAGCTGTTAGGGATTTTGCTGTCCCTGCAGGCCAATAAAGTCATAAAGCTCTGTCACTCCTTCCAGTGGTGACATATTTTATTAGTAGTCAATGTCCCTTAGATGCATCGTTCCTGACACTTTTAGGGATGTAAACAATTTCCATTTTGAAATATATAACGAGAATCCTGATTATTAGAGCTAAGCAGTACATTTATCAGAATCCACACACTGGGTTTGGACCATTCATGGAACATTATGTCCTCTTAAAAGCAAAGACTGATGATCACCACTCCTGTTGTTATTTTCTCTATGAGAGTATTTGAATTAGAGCAATATTTTCACACCTCTTTTCATTATACTACATACTCTGGAGACCAGTCAGCGTTAGGATCATCTTACTTGTATTTCCTTCTATAGGTTTAAACATTTACATTACATCCCAGTTTACTGAGGACTTAGAGACATTGCACTAGGCTGGGTGCTGGGCGCTCTCAGCTGAATGTGGCTTCAGCACTTTGTTCTGGGTATTGCACGCCAAAAGAGAAGAAAAAAGGCTCTGTGAACAGGTGTTCTTTCCTCTGCATATTGAGGAGCATTCTTCAAAACAGTGTATCGGCTAGCCTGAAGTTTTCTGTATAAAAAAGTCAAGTTTAGCCCTATCATCTACTTTTAGGTCTGAACAGTTTTCCTTTGCTACATTTGTGTGCTTACAGCCGGGGGCAGTAGAGCTTCGTCCTGCCTGCCACTCCGGTGGCTGCAGTGGGGATCGCACTGCCCCAGTGTCTGTCTCCTCATGCAGCTCATTAGACCTTGAGCAGCTGCTCAAGTCCATTAACAGTCACTTAAACAGCAGGTTGAGGAAGCTGAGCTGTTATGAGCTAAAGGTGGGGCTGTGAGCTGGGAATGGGGAGGGCTGAGCTACCAGCACCTGGCACATATGTTGTGCAAAATTTGGGGGCTATTCTTTTTAACCATAGAGGTATTATTTATTGGTTGTCACGTACAGTAGGTGGAATGTTTTTTGCCACAAGTTTTTCCAAAAATGCTGTATCAGGGTTAACTGTTCCTTGGGTGGCGACTATTACATATTAAGTATTTAGGTAAAGTAGAGTCAATTCTAAAGTTAGTCAAGGTATTTTCATCCTTAAATGTACTGAAAAAAGGCCATACAAATCTATGTATATGCTTCATGTTACTGTTTGATCTCAGCTGATAGTTGACTGTTCTTCAGTCCTGGAAACATCCTCCTATTTTCTAAAAAAGCAAAGAAAAGTAAATAGAAGTAAGCCAGCAGACCAGATGCAGCTTAAAACCTACAAATTATTCCAGGACATGAGCTTCTCTAAGGTTCTATTTTAAGATCCAGTACTTTTTTGGTCTGTTTCAACAGGAGGTTTAGAGGATTGAAAACGCTTTATTGATGGAAAGTGGGAGCCCTTATTCCCCCCACCTCCTCTACTCAGCAAGACTAAAAAAGAAAGCAACCCCATTCAGTTCCTAGCCGGATCTTTAAACGGTTAACATCAAATGGCAAGATATTATTTCTAAGTGAGATGCCAAACCTTTGTATCACTATTAAGTTTTCCACCATTTCCCACTTTGATTTGTGTATGTGTCTTTAACTCAAATCTTTTGAGTAATCACCTTCAAATGGGCTTCCACACATTACAAAGAAGGAAAACCACCCGGGATGAGATACTAACATCTCCTTTCTAATGGGGAATTATGCTGTGTGCAGTGTACTTTTCATGATTCCAAACACAGCTAACTACATCTAAACCAGTAATTATCAAATTATCCATGCTTTCAAAGAGGCTGCAAACGCGGCTAGCAAAATCGGCTGTACGACTGTCTCCTAGGTCATCACTCAACGATAAAGGGAAATTTAGGCTGAGGAAGCTCTGGCAATCAGGCGTTTCCCCCGGCAATGAAGCTGCGCCCCACAGTTAGTTGTCAGTGCGGTGGTGACGGCCACACCTGGCAGCGGCCACAGTGCATCGCCTGTGAGCAAGGGCTGTGGCTCAGCCTCAGGAGCAGCTCTGTGCGCAGCGGCGGCGGCAGCAGAGGGAGCCGAGGCGCTCTGGGCAGAGGCGGCCGGGGGATCGCATCGTCGGTGCTGCATTCCCAAAACCGGCGGTCGCGGCCGGCCCTGTGTGAAGTTCCCGGCACGCAACAGCTCCTCACCCTCAATTGTTGATGAGCCTTGGCGCTCGACAACGCACGGGAGACAACCTGTTTTGCTTTCTTAGAGATAGGGATGAGAAATGAGCTGCCGAAGGAATTTGGCAACAAGGAGGGTGAAAGGCAGTTTCTTGCCAGCAGCTAAGTTGTAAAATTGCTTTGGAGGCTGCTGCCCCGGGAGCACGATAGAATTGATAAGAACAGACACCGTTGCAGACCAAAGGCATGCCTGATTGCACTTGAGTCGGATCGCTGGGACGCAGCCTCCTCTCCTGCTCTAACTATTTGTGGCTGAATAAAGGAAAGGAGACTAGAAACACAATTGCAAGTGATATTCCTGAAAGGAAAACACAGACACTCCACAAGGTGGGGAGGAACAGCCCAGCTGGTGTGTACATTTTTTTTTAAAGGAGAATCCCTCAGGTATGTTCTCTTTTCCTGGTATGTACTGCCTCATTTGCATGTGATTTTTGTCTGCCTTTTCTTGTTGATTCTTTTCGTTTGCACTTTGAATCACAACCATGGGATTCTCCTAGTTTAGTACATGCGTTTGTAAATGCTCAGCCTTCCTGTCTTTATAATATGGATGGTTCTATTGAGGATCACTTCTCAGTCATTGTTTTATTTTAAATGCAGAATGATAAATGATTGCTTAGTTTCCGCTCAACTTTCAGGGGAATATCTGTTTAGGGACAAACAAGGCTAGGATATTTCCTAATCCCTTGGAATTTGGGGGAAGAATAGAGCCAAACAAAAGAAAAAAGTTGAGGGCTTCTAGAAAGGGGTTAAAAGCCAAGATGTCATAGACTAGCATTGTGTCACCCAAGTGTTTTTCCAGCTCAGCTTCGGGTCTGGAGCAGTTTGAGCTTTACCAATGGCTCTGCATTTCTAGCTCTTGATCAGTCCTTCAAGATGAAGATCCTACAGATTTGCTTTAAAGAGATGAATTGCTTAAATTGTGTACTTGATTCTGTTTTATGATTGTTCCATGGTGCTGAAGGAGGCAGGCTGAAAAAACATCCCTTTGCTCCAACAGCTTGAGTAAACCCTAACTTCTGCAATTACATCATCGATACACTTGTATAATAAAGAGAAAGACACATACGGCAACAATAGTAACATTGGCCGCCTCTAGTACCTAGGCTGAGATGACAAATCTTAAAGTCAATTTTCCTCATTAGGTTTTTAAAGAGAAAAAGGAAAGAGGTGGGTGGGTAACACACAAAAATGAGTTTTTGGAAATACTCTAACTTTCTTTAAAAAGCTAAGAATATAAATTTATCTCATTTTTGGACTAATAATAAATGTAGTGCTTTTGAAAATAATCTTGCCACCTTTTACACTTCAATATATTATTTTCATAAAAGTGGGTGAAACTGGCAATAAATTAAACATACATGTATTTAAATTCAATGAGCTTTACTGGAGAGGAGAAACAAGAGAATGAGAAAGTTTGTTACATTTTTGTATATATCAAAATATTAAAGATTTTTAGGTGTTTTGTTAATACAAAGAGTTAATGCTAAAGCTCTAGGACCTTGACTTTTAATTACTGATGGTTCTACAGTCTTATGATCTAAAAGTCCAAATGGAATAGAGGTAAATGGGATTTAAATTATGATTTATGCATAATGTAAAATAAATCACCACTCTGCTCTTTTAAAACTAAAATCTCATTTTGGCCAAATGGCAGTGATCCGGAGCACTGTCTTGGGCCATACAACAAAATGAGGAAGTCAATTGTTCCAAAATTTCACATATTACTATAATAACAGCACTATTAAAATATGTTAGGTAACTATAAGCAATTCCTGGACTAGAAGAGTGATTTGCAAGATGGGCAAAGAGTTAAGTTTACATTCATTAGTAGGGGTGTGGAAAAAATTGTGTATTTCTTCTGTGTTGATGTTGTATGGGGAGCATTATGATATCTGTAGATGAAACACTACAGCAATGGATACGACAGTAATTTTACTGAATGCGTTCAATGATTATTTTTCAAACTAATGAATAAACTGAGCTAAAGTAATTTAAAAGAATATTTGAAACTCTCAAATACAAAGTTGCCTTTTCAAATTACAATGGAATTCTGTTGTGAAAGTAATTTCAACAGAATTGTGGACTCAGATTTGAAGGTGGATAAGCAGGTATGGGTTTATTTCCTAGCATTTGATTATTCGTTGTTAGACTTCCATTATAGAGATTTGGAAACTTCTTCCAGAAATTGTCATCACTATGTGTTTGGATAAATTCATGTCCAGGTGAACTATGAGGTAAACATGTTAGATAAGCCTAGAGAATTCACTTTCCATGTGCTTATTATTAACAAAGTAAACTATTTCCCTTTCTAGGGCATCTAACACCTGTCTATGGTTGCTAGTCTTTAAATTTGAAACAATGAAGTGTGTGGTGCACAGAACTACTTGCTTAAGAGCCCATGGATCATTGTAAACAGATGACAACTGTGCTTATTTCCCTTTCAAAGACAAATTATACTAAGAGTCTTTGTGCATGTGCGTGCGTATGTGTGTGTAAGGGTCAATTGAGAAGGGTTTTTGCTGATTTAGGGCAAACCTCTGATTTTGAATATCAGTACACTTTTGGTATGATATCTTTTTTCTAATGCTCCACGCACTTTCATTTCTGTTGACCTACTCAGCGAATGAAATGTGTAAACCCTACTGTGAGTGTTCTGAGACATTTTGCCACCTGTACATTGTCTTCCAGTTTTAATATCATCAGTTTCTGTTATTCATTCTTTCCATTCCACAGTCTTTACTACGGAAGGACTTTTTCTCCAGAATTTTTGAAATGTGAAAATCACCTTGCCACCTGAGAAAAGCATTCCTGCATTTCAGCTGGGAGCTTTAGGAATTTTAAATACATGCCAAATTTGTTTCTAAAATACATTTTTACAGGTAGAAAGTCACTTTCTAACTGTATTATTGTTTATACCTGTTATCAACTTATTTGATAAGATACATTAAAATAATATCTCTCACGCAATAATGCAAATTCAAGGAATTAAATTTGCGTCTTTTGTTGTTGTTGATACAAATCCTTTCTGGATCTTAAGTTTTCTGAGCTTGGATGGCTAAGCTCCAATTCCCTTCCAGCTTGAAAAAGAGGAGGGGAGATTTATTAATAGCCCTCTCAGTCTGTAGCTTTTGAGTATGCAGAAGACTGAGTGCCCTGTTCTGTAATCTCTGCAGAGATAACGGATACCACAGCAGCGTTTGCTCCACTTGTAGTCTTTTAAGACATAGTTAGGAGGACAGGCTGTGTTCTAAACTCTAGATCAAAAGTCCTCCAGAGAAGAAGTATAAATGAAAACACACTGAATCATTTCTCCTTCTCTTGTGAAACTGGTTGTGATCCAAGAGACATAAATGTTTCCTATCTCTTGCAAATCCTAGTTATCCTGTGTAGTTTAGTCTCAGCATGTAGAAATTATTACAATCTTGATATTGGAGAAGATTTTATATTATTTTTCTTATGTAGACAGTTCAGAAAGTATTTTGAGGAAATAAATGCTAGTTAGTAAGATATAAACTCAACATTATGAATTGTACTCAGGATTTTCAAAGTATTAAAAAAAAGCAATCAGAGAAGATGAGTTTCTCTCTAGAATATTTTCTTGTCTCTCTTAGACCTTTAAAGCCCCACCGTCAATCTGTCTCTATTCTCGGCCCCCAATCTCCATTGGCCCAAGTCCTGTGTTCAGAGTAAAACATACTTTATTTTCTGAGCATTCAGGCTCTTGAGAAGCTGGGTGCGATGTGTCTTTTTGATAGAAAGAGAAAGTGTTTTACATGAAAATATTTTGCTTCATGTATTTTATAAGTTCAAATAACATACTCTAGACGTAGATTTTCCAGGCATATTAAACCTAAGAAAGAAAAAAAAAAAAGAGTAGCTGTCAGACAGGGATGACGATTTCTATTTTACAGGTGGGAAGAGCTGATGAGCTAGGCTCAGTCACTGAGGTATGTTTCTGAGGGCACACTGTTGACCTTAGCTTAGAAAAGCTGGAATCATGTCACTGTTAAGTGGCATATAACTGGAAAGACCTAAACAGTTGCTTTGTTTATCAATGAGAACTATTTAGTAAAAATTGCCAATCAGATAAAAATAGAGAATTAATTCACACTTTCCAACAGAAGTCCAGTGCTTTTTGCTATAGTGGAAAATACTGGAACTAGTCAAATCCTGGCTCAGTCTGCAACTGTCTGGGCAAATTTGGACTGTCATTTTCTAAGCATTGATTTTCTCATCTGTAAAAGAAGACTATTGCTTTGATGCTCATGAAGACTCAGTTTTCAGACTCAGAAATTCTATAAGATCTACATCATGCAGACTCTATAGTGTTGACTCCATTTGAAATGTAGCTACAGAATTACTTCATTCTGATTTGCTTCTCCTGAGGCTAGAGGTTTGTAAATATCATTTACCTGCTTGACTAGCTGAGGAAGCAGTATTAACCCTTTTAGAACTTTTAAGAAATTTGTCAACTTATTTTCCTTCGCACAACTAGGCAATGATAAGTATTGGCTTAATTATATTCCATGTAACTGCATATTTTGTATAAGGCCCTGTATTTGTGAGTCATAAAATATTTGCTGCATCTTTGATAGATGTTGAAATGCTGCCATTTTCTTACAAGAAACAAATGGTGTTTGCGTACTTAGCTGCTTGCCTTATTAGAGTCACTCATAGAACAGCTTTATTGAGAGCTTTTAAAAATAAAGTGTATGTACCTACTGTAGTCATTTGAATAGAATTACTCTCTCTGCTTCCAGCTGCCTTCCCTTTTGGATGGGCACACTCATGAGAACATGCTAGAAAGCAGGGGATTGCAGGGCTCGCTCATGGCTGAAGAGGCAGACTTAACTAGGAAAGCTTCTCAAACCAAAGGAGAATTCATATTTCCTTCTTAATTTCAAAGGAAGTTGATTGGAAGGAGGCAAAATATATAGGTTAATTTCATATATGTAAAAATTAAAATTTAATTCTAGTTACTTCTTAGCAAGTAATCCATAGGATTAGAAGATCATGCTTAATTACCCAATAAAGTGTAATAATATTACTGGACAGGAGGTGAAGAGCATCTTTTTTTAAATAGTACATGATAAGACATGTAAAGCTTGTCTAAGTAGGTACAGCAAATTACAAGAAATTGATGTCTCCCTCCATTAACCTTGAGCAGGAGCATGCCCTTGATCCTCTTTGTCTACTCTTTATCTTGATGAGCTGAATTTCTTTAGTGGCCTGTACTACCTCATTGAGGAATTTTATACCAACACATCTCACCAAAGTCAAGAGATTCAACTCCTCTAGCTTCCCCCAAGCAGCTCTTTTTCCTGATTTTCCTCAGTCTCTCAGGCTCAATCTCAAGTCATCCACATTGCCTTATTCTTCTTCATACTCCATATTCAATTAGGACTCATCAAATCTTGTTTTCTCTTTTATACATTGTTTCCAGCCATGCCTTCTTTCCTCCTCCTGTTGGCACCATCCTACTTCAAGTTCTTGTCACTTCATGACTAGAATTCTGCTCTGGCCTTCCAACTGTTCTATTATGAGCCTCTCATCGGAGCGTCTGTTCTGCATACTACTGCCAGATTCATTGTCCTAAAAAATGCCTTGGTCATGGCACATGTTACTCCCTGCTCAAAAACTTTCAAGGACACCACACTGTATATAAGATAAAGCCCAAAATATTTTAATGTGGCTAAAGCACCTTTCACAAGCAGATCTCAGACTGCCTTTCCAGCTTTACCTTCTTCTAGTTCCTTACCCAATCTCTGCCCCAATTACACAGATTATTCATAGTTTCCAAATAGTAAAATTTCATACAATTTTCATTACTAAATTATTTGCACAATTCATTTAGTAACACATGTATACTTTCTTATGAGATTTATCCTTTGGTCTTGACCTATACTTTAAATCTTTATTGTTGCATGTAACTTAAAAAAAATTCCTAGCAACACTATAAATCCATTAAGTGCAGTATTTGAGTTAACTTTGGCAAGCTACTTAAAACTTCTGCGTCTTAACTTCTCAACCAGAAAATCATGGCACCATAAAGAGTATTGCTTTTCAGAGTTTTCATGAGGATTAGATGAAATAATATAGATTAAGTGCCCAAAGAATATTGGCTGTTGTTAATTGTAGTTATTATGTTCATATTCCTCACTACCTTGTATATAGAAGATGGATACTCAGTAAATTTGTTTGCTTTTATATTTAATTTGAATTCTATAATATTATCAGTTATTAAAGGAAAAGACTAGTAAGGGAAGAGAGAGGCTGATGTACAAAGAAGGAAATAAAAAGAAAAACATGAAAAAGAAGAAGAAACTCAAATGTCTGCTATGATTTAAGATAGTAGTTACCTCAGCAACTACATTTAGAACAGATTGGAATAGCTTTGAACACCCTGTTTTTGATGAAATCAAGGGCCCTGAGATTCCAATATTCTTATGAGTGTTTGCCATAGTATTATGAGGCAGCAAATCTTAATGACTTTCCATAGTATAGCTGAGATGGATTTCATGGAGAGTCTACCACTGTAAAATGCTCCTGGGAACAAGAAGAGAGACTAGTGTGTAACAAGTGACTGTGATTTATTCTCATTGTTCAGAGCTCTGGCTTTAGAGGCTCTCAGTAACTGTATGACACACGTCAGGATCTAGTGCCCATGCAGCTTATGAACACAACCACAAGGCACAAGAAGAAAGACATAAGAAGTGTACTTCAAGAGAGGTGGAAGATGAACAATTAATAACAGGGAGCCACCTGCCTGACTTTACTTTAGTCAGAGTCATGTCACATTATAGGTCGGTGTCAACTCACGATGATCTCTGTTTTCTTGTTCTTGACCAGGGTGCTGTGACTAGATACTACTTTTTCAGCTTGGTGTTTCTAATAACAGTACTTTCCTCATTGGCTCCATGTCCCATATCCTCCCTCATTTCCTTGTATCTAAATCTTCCCCTTTTAACTTCAGCTGATAATCTAGAACATGGTCTACCTCTCTCCTATTTAGTCCTGTAGCACATCCAACTTGTGTTTGTGTTAATGGTCTTTACCACCCTAGCTTCTGCTCTATGGCTCTAGCTCCCAGTGGATTCAGCAATAGCCACAATTATGGAAAGAAATCCAACGAATTCCTAATGGTCTTTTTTAGTATTCTAGAAGGAATTCTTAGAGCATCTGTTTATTCTGAAATAGGAGGCAATGTGGCTGATTATAGACAGGTGTTTTCACTTGTGATATTTCATGTTGGAGGAAAATTTCCCAGAAAAGAGTGAATGAGGAGGGGCTGGCCCCGTGGCCGAGTGGTTAAGTTCGCGCGCTCCGCTGCAGGCGGCTCAGTGTTTCGTCAGTTCGAATCCTGGGCGCGGACATGGCACTGCTCATCAAACCACGCTGAGGCAGCGTCCCACATGCCACAACTAGAAGGACCCACAACTAAGAATATGCAACTATGTACCTGAGGGCTTTGGGGAGAAAAAGGAAAAAAATAAAATCTTTAAAAAAAAAAAAAAAGAGTGAATGAGGAATCTGAGCAAAATCTGCCTTGAATTCCTTGGTTGAGCTTGAAATCTCTAAATTCCTCAGTAATGATGGTAAGAGGAGGGGATGTCAATTACAAGCGGCAAAATATGGTCAATTCTAGAATCTAGAGAGAAAGCTTGAGCCTGGCTTTGTAAGCTTTACTTCTCAGTTTCTAGATTTTATATTACCTTTCTCTTAAGACACTTGACATTATAAGCCTTGATTAATTTCTCTCATAGTTGGTTCCAGTTCTCTGATCTTCAGGTCCTACCCACAAGATATTATTTGCTGATTGTTGGTTTGGAAGATAAAACTTCCTTCCATGAGAATGGAGGAGATGTTTCTTAGAGTGCAGAAAATTCAAAAAGTCCACAAGACGTGACACAAATTTCAGATGTCAAATTTAAGTAGAATTATAAGATTCTAGATATGGTTTTAAAAAATTATAGGAGCGTGCTCGCTTTGGCAGCACATATACTAAAATTGGAACGATACAGAGAAGATTAGCATGGCCCCTGCGCAAGGATGACACGCAAATTCGTGAAGCGTTCCATATTTTTCAGAAAATGATTAATAAAGATTTATGCTTGAGTCTTCCTGCAAAAAAAAAAATTACAGGAGCATCAAGAAAGTACTTATCAAAGTAGTTACAGTTTCTAGATGCCTGTTTTTCAATGATTTCTCAGTTAGTCTACATATTGTCCCTCTTTTCATTGTGAACTCAGTCTCTTAGTTCAGCTATCTAAAATTCCTAGAAGACAGATGATTTACTGTATTGCTTAATGCCAGATGGAAATGTACCAAAAAGTAAAGTCTTTTCATATTTTAAAGCAAAGAAATTTGTTATTGTATGTCTGTGAATATTAATGAGTGATAAAACCAAGAAATCTAAAATCTAATGGAGAGATACTATAAACTCCTATTTATCAAGAATTCAAACATTAGTGAACAATTAACTAATTTGTGGCAGTATCTTTTGAACAAAGATAAATATAGTAGATATTTATAGGTGATGGCTTATAGATTAAGTTAAGACATCATCTTATGTCGGCAATATTGTACAATAGCAATATATATTCATATGATGTCGTGGAAGATTCTCAAGGCTTCCCCTTAGTGCTTCCTATAATATAAAATATTAAATTATATTTAGCATAATTGGTCTTTAATACTTTTTAAGTATTTGAAATTGGTAAGTAGAAATTGGAAATTGGTATTTGGATAAATAGGCATTTGCTATTTAGTTAAATAGCACAATGTTGATGATACAGGATAACTATCTGGGTAATTAGAATTCTATTTATTTGGTGTGGGAGGTAGTAGAAATGACCTTTTGAAAGTATGTTAACTCCTGTATGGATTGAATATCAGCACTTAGGGAAATATTCTGTCCCAAGATCACAGACCTGGATTTTAACACATCATCTTGAAAGAGGAATACATTTACTCATAAAGAAGAATAGAAAAGGAATTATTATTGTGCAAAATCCATCTCTTTTCCCAGAAAAACAATTCAAAGCCAGCATTCTCCTGAAGAGAAACTGGAGCCTCAACCATATGCATGAAAGACAGTACATTTTTCATATTTCTGAGTACTGGCAGGTTTATTTTAATTACATTTTGGTTAGATCACTACTGAAATTACTCTCTGGCTCCTGAGGACACAGCAGGTGGCTATGGAAGAAGGTGGGGCAGGAGTGTCATGGATAACAGGCGAAAGGCAAGCTTGGATTTGAAACATGTCCACAAAACCCACATTTCAGAAATCCCAGCCCGCTGAGGTGACTATGTTTACATTGTCTGTTCTTGCTGTATGACTTAGGCTGCCTGAGGGACATCTCCTGTACCTTTCTGATTGAGAGGTATATTCTGCCTCTTGAGCTGCTGCCTTTGTCCTAATTAGACTAGCTATAAAACACTTGGAGTCTAGGGGATTCCTTCTGGGTTAATTACAGAGCTGTGAGCAGCTTTTGCAGGAGAAGTGAAGCAAGTTCAACTTCAGACAAGATGTGTCTATGTGGTTTTAATATGTGGTTACCTGTGCAGAGACTGAAAGGCTTGGCTTTCCCAATGCCCCTCTCCCTCACCATCTAGTATGGACTAAATTTTAGTGCTTGCCTTCTCTTCTTTTCTTCACTAGATTGTGAGCTCCTTGTGGGCAAGTCTTGTGCCATTGTTCTCCTCACTGCAAAACAGGTAGAATGCTTACATATATTAGTTTCAGAGAAAAAGAAACCTGGTGGATTAAAATGGTTCTGATGGGATACAATACAGAGTTTCCTGTGTTTGACATTATTAATAACAAAAGATAATGTTCAGAAGAGTTTTTCCTGATATTTCAAAGAAGAGAGGAGGGCATAGATTATGATTATTGGTCAGAGAGAATATTCTGGGCAGAGGGATGCTCGTGGGACCAAAGGAAATAAAGTTGTTGTGAGACGACAGCAGAAAGCTGATTTTGTTGATATTTAAGAAGCCTTCAGACACTTTGCTAGGCTCTATAGAAAGAATGTGACAATGAATGAAAAGAGGACCTGCCTTCAAAAGCCCTTACATCTACTGGGAGAGGGAAATCTGAACACAAATTACTATACAAGAGGTGAATTAAGGGAGATTGCCAAAGTAGTGAATGTGAAAGTGGGCTAAATATGAACTACAAATGGAAGGAATGAATTGTAGGATTCTACATTGCAACTGTGATGATCTGGTGAGGAGGAAATGAAAGTACATTGTGTTCGATCCAAGAGGTAAAGAGGTGTCTGGGGTTAGAGCAGAGAATATATGGTGAGGGGTAAAGCTGTTGAAAGGTCTGAATTTCATAGAGTAGGCATCAAAGAGTAACCTTTTGGTGGAAATGGTTGGAAAGAAAATACTCTTGTTTATTGAAATTGCTTTCTCAAATAACTGTCCCTGTTCATTCTGATCTTACAGAGGGCAAGGACTATTGCTGTTTTGCTCATCAGTGTATCCCCCAAACCTAGTACAGGCTAGAATACATAGCTGGAGCTCAATAAATATTTATTGGGTGAATGAATAAACTGTTGCTATCTCCATAATGTCAATATTTTTTAAAGCTTTTGAATTAAAACCAAATTTATAGCTTGAATATATTTTTCACTTCTTCATCTTCACTAGTAACTTATTCTGTGTAGAAAACCATGTAGGTACTAGGGTACTAGGGTTACAAAGAATAGTTTTCCAAAGGAGGGACTTAGAGCCTTATTAAGGAGAGAAGACAGAGAGAGATGCCATGCTTGCTGTGAGTAGAACATTAAAGAGTAAATTGAGCTGTTTCTCTAATGTCAGCATATTGTTCTATATTTTGGAATCTGTTAACTAAACACTTCCCCTCCAAATTGTGATCAGATATTTCTTCCCTGAACACTATGGCTCAATTTGCATTTATCAATGAAGGCAAGGTTATGCAACTTCAACTACAATCTTGGAAAACTCTGATTAATAAGCACTGCTTAATTGTTTTTAAAAAATGGCAATCTTTCTTGGTTTCTGCCTGAAATAATAGCCTGATAAGAAATTCAGTGATAAAAATAGAAAAAAAACACTAGTCCAAACAATTCTAAAGACACTAAGGCAGACCAATGACCTTAAATTAAAACTCTAATTCCTCATGCTTCGCCTATTTTGCCCTTAAATGTATAGATTTCCTCTTTGGCAAACATAAGGATTTTTGTGTTTTGTTTATTATGCCATGTAAAACCTGTTTCCTTTTTTCTTCTTTTTTGCTGTTGAACATAAACACAGCCAAATACAAACCACAGGGAGGATTATTATTTCTGACTGTGTGTTCAGGTGTTTCTTAATTTATATACCATGTGGGTTTCCAAAATATCTGCAAGCTAATATCAATGTTAAATTCACTAGGGAACTGGCATTTTGTTTTCTGGGAAATTGAGCTAAATAATCTTCTAAAGAAAGTATCAGTCCATTGATTTACATGTTTTATAAGTTTGAGCTTGCTTAAACTGATGCATAACTGGGATTTTTTTTCTTTTTTGGGGGGGCAGTGAGGAAGATTGGCCCTGAGCCAACATCTATTGCCAATCTTCCTTTGTTTTTTTCTTTTTTCTCCCCAAAGCCTCAATACATATTTGTATAGCCTAGTTGTGGGTCATCCTAGTTCTTCTATGTGGTATGCCACCGCAGAATGACTTGGTGAGTGGTGCTAGGTCCACGCCCAGGATCCGAACTGACAAACCCGGGCTGCCTGAGCGGAACACATGAACTTTACCACTTCACCACTGGGCTGGCCCCTGGATTTTTTTTTAAAACAATGGACAGCACCGGCCTCTCTGTCCTCCAGTTTTAAAAGGAGTCGTCCTTGGTGCTGACATGTGATACTGCAATAGCCCTGCATCTCAGTTTTAGAAGAGATCTCTGGCACTGTCGTGATATGAAAAACAGAGGAAGAATTGGGCTGAAGAGTCTGAGGCTGTATTAATGTTTCTTTTTTTAAAAAAATTATTTTACTGAGGTCATATTGGTTTATAACATTGTCTAATTTCAAGTGTACATTATTATCTATCAGTTTCTGTACAGACTGCATTGTGCTCACCACCGATAGTCTAGTTTTTATCCATCGCCATACATATGTGCCCCTTCACCCCTTTCGCTCACCCCCCCCCACCCCCTTCCCTTCTGGTAACCACTAATCTGTTCTCTTTATCCATGTGTCTGTTTATCTTCCACATGTGAGTGAAATCATATCGTGTTTATCTTTCTCTCTCTGGCTTATTTCGCTTAACATAATACCCTCGAAGTCCATCCGTGTTGTTGCAAATGGGGCAATCTCATCTTTTTTATGGCTGAGTAGTATTTCCTTATGTATATATACCACATCTTCTTTATCCATTCATTAGTTGATGGACACTTGGGTTGCTTCCAAGTCCTGGGTATTGTGAATAATGCTGCAGTGAACATAGGGGTACATAAATTTCTGTGTATTGTTGATTTCATGTTCTTTGGATAAATACCCAGTAATAAGATGGCTGGATCATATGGTATTTCTATTTTTAATTTTTTGAGAAATCTCCATACTGTTTTCCATAGTGGCTGCACCAGTTTGCATTCCAACCAGCAGTGTATGAGGGATCCCTTTTCTCCCCATCCTTTCCAAGATTTGTTATTTTTTGGCTTGTTAATTATAGCCATTCTGACAGGTGTTATGTGATATCTCGTAGTTTTCACTTGCATTTCCCTAATAATTAGTGATGTTGAACATATTTTCATGTGCCTGTTGGCCATCTGTATATCTTCTTTGGAAAAATGTCTGTTCGTATCCTCTGGCCATTTTTTTGATCAGGTTGTTTGTTTTTTTGTTGTTGAGTTGTATGAATTATTTATATATTTTGGATATTAATCCCTTATCAGATATATGATTTACAAATATTTTTTCCCAGTTGGTGGGTTGTCTTTTCATTTTGTTGATGGTTTCCTTTGCCTTGAAGAAGCTTTTTAGTCTGATATAGTACCATTTGTTTATTTTTGCTTTTGTTTCTCTTGCCTAAGTAGATATTGTATCCAAAACGATGCTGCTAAGACCAATGTCAAAGAGTGTACTGTGTATGTTTTCTTCTAAGAGTTTTATGGTTTTGGGTCTTAGATTCAAGTCTTTAGTCCATTTTGAGTTAATTTTTGTGTATGGTGTAAGATAATAGTGTACTTTAATTCTTTTTCATATGGCTGTCCAGTTTTCCCAAAACCGTTTACTGAAGAGATTTTCCTTTCTCCATCCTATATTCTTGGCTCCTTTATTGAAGATGTGTGGCTTTATTTCCGGGCTTTCAATTCTGTTCCATTGATCTGTGTGTCTGTTTTGTGCCAATACCATGCTGTTTTGATTACTGTAGCTTTGTAGTATATTTTGAAGCCAGGGATCGTGATGCCTCCAGCTTTGTTCTTTTTTCTCAGGATTGCTTTGTCTATTCAAGGTCTTTTGTTGTTCCATATAAATTGTAGGATTTATATTCAAGTTTCTTTCTGTGGTCCTGACTGCTATCCCTATCAGGGTAATGAGGTAGGGATTTAGTTGGGAAATAACTCATAAAGGGAGAACAGGCCAGCTTTTCCAAAATGTAAACAAGCTGTGACAACTGGCAGTGTCTCTGCCTCCTCATTTCATCCATCTCTGCCTCCAATTCTCTTCTCCATCCTTTTTTTGGGGGGGGATCCCTCTCCCTATTAAAACATACCTATTTTGTGTCTCATTCCCTTACTTATTTGGAACTTTTTAAATTATTCCAAACATGCAGGTAATTATTCCATATATCCATGGGGTCATCTAAGAAAGAGAGACCAGAAATAAAGAAGTATAGAGCTTTCAAGAGAATTCAACAAAAGATTAGGAAGATGAAATGCAGAGCCAGGAGTACAGGGGACTATCTGTCTTGCCCTTTGATGGCCAACAAATTGATAACACAACTCTAGCTTCAATTGGTTTATTCATATTTGTGTGTAAAGGACATATTGGAGTCACACCTAAGTATTATATGGTAAAATTTTAAAATATTTTATTTAAAAAAATTTTTAGTAGTGATAGATGCACAAATCTTTCCTACCTCACACCTTCTTCCACAATTATAAATTTTCTTTGTACTTACCCTTTTTGTGTGTAAGTGGATTTAAGTTTTACTACCAGTAGACTTTGAACCTGTAGAGAATGAAAAACTAGTTTAGGAAAAATAGATTAGGTGTATTAGGAGTAGCAAAGTAGTTTTTATTTATTTGGAAAGATTTAAGGGCCATGAAGTCCTCATGTTTGGAGAAAAAAAAATAACAACCTTTATCCTTCTCTCCCCTAATATTGATGCTTTGTTACTCTAAAATTCTTCCAAGTACCCCAGAAAAGTAAATAAATTAGGCTGCATCAATTATTAACATGTCTAGTTATCAGATTCTTTCCTGAAAGTTGTGGTAGGTCAAGTAAGACCTGAGTCATTGGACACTTAAGGACAGAGAAAGGAATGACTCAGTGGGACAGCAAAGGTAAACAAAGGGGCCAAGTTGTTGGGAACAAAATTTGTATATTCAGGGCTAGGCATTGTGTGTCCCTCAGCTCCGAGGCTGGGACCAACTGACTGAGAGCTCCATCAGATGCTAGGAAACCTTTGATTTAGAACACTGTTCCATGTTTGAACACAGCTTGGAGATGGAGACACAACTTCTGCCTTGGAGACATAATTTCTAATAAAGATCCACCAAGAGTGATTTTTTTTAAGTTCTGTACAATATGCCAATAGAGGGCCTTTTCAGCAGAATATTTACTACGTTTATGTTTAGTGTATTCAATAATACATTTAAATATATAATCAGGCAGTTTAAATTCAAATTATGTTCTCCTTGATAAAAGTATGTACCTTTTATATTTTTCAGGTTATCTGTATAATATAGTGATATAAGGTGAAGGCTTTGGAGTTTCATATCCAGTATGCAGATGTGGGCACTTCCACTTTCTAGAATTGTGGTGTTAGGCAAGGTACTTAATTGTGCCAAGCCACAGTTTCCTGTTCTCTACAACAGGAATAGTACAGTAAATTTTTTAGAGGATTGTTGCCATGATTAAATGAGATAATTTTAAAAAATACTCAGTATAGTACCTGGAACAGAGCAAGCAAATATTAAATGGCACCTACTATTACTATTCTTTGTTACTCATTAACTGCCTCTGCTACTTATGCTATACCATGAAAATAAAGATAATATGTTTTGTAGAACTGGAGTCACGCAACCTGAAGGTCAAAACTAGGGCATGTTCAGGGACAGTATGGAAAAGCTGTGAACTTGTATCTGTAGCGATCCAGGAACCAAGAATGGCCTTCAGTTGAGGGCCATTTCCAGAGGTTGACTCAGGAGAATGAGTACCCCGGTTCTGAAGGTACCACACTCTGGCATCCATTACAGTCTGTCCTATGTGCCGTTCAAACCCATTTGCTTCATAGCGCAAGTTAGCACCGTCTGGAATAACTGGCTGATTTCTTTTCCTGGAGAAACTTACATGAAGAAGGTTATTGGAATGAACTAGAGCCCCTGTAATTTCAGCTGCTCTCATGACCACAATACATCATCTCCCTCCTACACCTCCCATATTAGATATCCTCTACCCATGGCTAGCATCTCTGCTGGGCTAGGTGGTTTCCCTCATGGGATGACCCAGATTATCATCCATGAGGGGTCTGAGCCCTCAGTCATTTTGCCATTCTTATCCATTTACCATCAAATCAGGCAGGGGACTCTGAAGGGTTTCCTCAGTGGCTTACCTGGGTGCCAAACATATTCCTCCTTGTCCCCATAGTGTAATTTCATCCCTACTTTCTCCTAATGATCAGAGTTAGTTCCTCTAAAGTGACCAGATGGCAATCATCTCCTAAGATTTCATGGCACTTTCTCTGTGTGTCCTCATAGAAGCAGTCCTCCTCTGGGACCCAGGTGCTCTGTAATCACGGAGAACAAAGTTGTGGGGGATGGGAAGTACAAACACTCCAAGAGGGCCATCAAGAATGATAATAAATAGGGCCACTCCTTGGTTCTCAGACCCATGTATTCTGTCTATAGGAGACACAATACCATGTGATGGCCATGGAGTTAGAGTATATAATGCATTCTGAAGTATGGCACCCCATCCTATCAGGGTATCGTTTCTAAGCTGGCACTTCAAATGTGTCTTTGAAGCCTATTTAAAAAAAAATTATCAGCATAGAAGCTTCTGGGCTTTGATTTACTATGTCATAGTTGTTTTGATTCCAGTTAAAATGAAGTACTGCCGTTTTCAGAGTAGAAGTTCAATGTAATCAATTGCTGCCAAGTGGCTAGTCGATCTTCTTGAAAGATGTTGTTTTTTCAGGTGCTCAGCATTGGTCTCTGTTCCTGGCAGGTTGCGTATTTGGCAGCAGCAGTACCTAGATCAGCCTTGTTGAAAAGGAGCCCATGCTGTTTAATCCATGAATAATCTCCATCTCAACCACAATTGATCAGGTCATTCTCCTTACTTGGTTATTTATTGCTACTTCCATGGTGGATGCTCTCTGGTGGGCCTCAACATGCAACACAAAAGT
This sequence comes from Equus asinus, assembly GCF_041296235.1. Lineage (NCBI taxonomy): Eukaryota > Metazoa > Chordata > Mammalia > Perissodactyla > Equidae > Equus > Equus asinus. The sequence goes on along the minus strand of NC_091791.1, from coordinate 143,878,545 downwards.
TTTCACATTTTGAGCTCTTTCCCTTAAATCCATCCACATGCCTCTCTCCTCAGTTTCTTTGACCCTTATCTTCCAATTTTTGTTTTTACAGGCTCCTGAGACATTAGCCAAGTGATTCACCACTGCTCATGAGTCCACATACATTCTTACCATGGGCCACTTCTCTTTCCACACAAAGTGGATGATCAGGTAACCTACCCCAAATTCTGCCCATTGGGAGGATTTCCCCTCACCGCTGTCTTTCAGTGCCATGTTGAGTGGGACTGTGTAGCAGTAGTCCATTTTCATGGGCTACGCACATATTGAAGCATCCACATGCTGAGACAACCCATCCATACACTAAATTCAGATGTTTTTTTCTTCTTCTCCTAGCTGTCCATAAGGGATATCTTCCAATGAATACACACACACACACACACACACACACACACTCACACACACACACGTATACACACACACACTGAGGGAGAGGGACTGGTGCAATAGTAGTGGATGACAAAAGTCTAGGCCCTATACTCATGCAGTTTACTTGTGCTTACCCAACCTTATGACTTGGTGAGTCAGAGAGAACTCAGCTCATGACAGGTAGTTCTGGCAGCATAGCCAATTGATGTCACATATTCAAGTGCTCTGTATGTATTTGGGCCCAGTTGCAGATTGGGGAATATTTTTTTGGATAGTGTATAGGTCTCCAGTGCAGATGGCATGACCTTGCTCCAGAATCCAGGGGTCAACATTGTGATTCTTCTCTTGGAACTCACCATATATTCTACAAGTTGACTTTTTTCACCATAGATATTTCTGTTAATCAGGTCCTAACCATGTCAGTCTTTCATATCACAGCATTTTATTCAGAGTAGTATTAACCAGTATGGATTATAATACTTTCCAGAACCTGAAGAGGCTACCATGCTTTGGATGTGAGAGGCAATGATTTACTTTTTACTCTCGAGAGGATATTTACCACTTACCCCTAAAAACTGCACTGTTATGATCTCTGAATCATCATAGCATTCATCTTCCTCTGGAGCTCATGTCTTATCAAGGCCTTCTTGTTCACCTTCTTGCCACTTTTCGCTCACTGGATCCAATTCACAGGATGTCATCAATGTAGTAGAGCAATGTGATGTTCTTCAGAATACTCAGATAATCTAGGTCCCTGTACGTGTTGGGAAAATTAAACAGTCCTGGGAGAAGACTGTATATTCTTGTCTACCCTACTTGAATGTGGACTGCTTCTGAACCATTTTCCTAATAAGGATAGAAAAGAATAAATTTGCCAGTTCGATGGCCATATACTATGTTTCTGAGGCTATGTTCATCTGCTCTAGCAAAGATACCACATCTACACACCAGCTGCAAATGGGATGACTACTTTGTTGAGTTTGTGATAGTCCACTGTCATCTACTAGGATCTATCTGGCTTTCTCAGGGGCAAGTCTGGTGCTAAATGACATGAATTAAATATGGATATAGTGGAGACCACTGCTCCTGCATCACTTAAATCTTCAAGGGTAGTACTAATCTCTGTATTCCTCAGAACATGATAATGTTTGTTTATTTATTCTCTCTGTCTTCCCCACCATGATAGCTCTTACCCCACAGGCCAAGGAATCAATGTAGTGGTTCTGCCAACTACCACATATGTTCATTCCAATTATACATTTGCAGGCTGAAGAAATTACCTCTGGGTGAGTCTGTGGACCTGCTGGACTCACTGAGAGCCATCCCTGAGCTAAGACTATATTTAGTACCTGCTCTCACTTACCCCCACTCTAAAATAGAGTTCAGATCAGTTAGTATCAATGCCAACTCAGACTGTGTCTCACAGTGATCAAAATGTTTGGATATTCTCTTTTCCCCTGTGTATAGTTATAGAAGTAGGTCCCTTTGGTGAAGGTATATGGGAATCATTACCATATTCATTTGTCATAATGTAGTGGGGTCCAAACTTCATGGAGACGTGGCCTCTCCTTTGGTCATTGGGTTCTGGTTTTGAGTGTTGGCTCAAGTCCAGAAACTGTGCAAGAGATTTATGTTCTTAGTGGGGAGGCTGTCCTCAATCTTCTGATAACCTATTCATGATTCCTTTTGCTTCTGTAAATTAAACAGTATCTGTGGAGGAGTGTGCATCTATCTTGCCTCTAGGAACTGCATTCTATTAACCATCTGCCTAGGTCTCCCTAAGTCGCTTTATGACTTCCATTTTTAACATTGCAACTTATTATGATAATTACACCCACCCTGTTTCTGATAATTAAGTGCTACTACCTCACCTAAATTGTTTTGGGATCCTATCATTGCCATTGTTATCAAAACCTAGTTCTATAACATCCCTGGCCTATAGAGGATAGCCACCACTGAGATACTCTGTGATGCCATTGAGAAACTCAACATCATATTACTTATCTCAATGGTAGATAGTGTGTCCTCCCATGGAACATTTTACGCTGATGAGTTTTCTGGCTTTATGCAGTATATCTACTCTAGTACATCCACTTCTCTGAGACTTATGAACTTTTTCTCTACTCTTTACCATATTACTTCTACTTGGTACAGACCATAACATTTTCCAAGCCTTCAAGAATCACCATAGCTTTAATACTGTCTCCCATGATCCTTGCCAGGTGTTAAATTCAATATCATAGGAGAGTGCTTCCATAGCAATACATTCTTCCCTATTTAACTTTATATACCTCCCCAGTGATTTAGTACCTGCAGAATCCGGTTCTTAAGTACTTTCTCGGTTCCTATTGGTGCATATATGTTGGTAAGGTCCTGTATTTTCTTCAACATACAGTCTCTTTCCTTCCTTAACAGACCCACATTTACTCAGCTGGTTTGTGTTGTGGCTTTACCCTAGTTATTGGTCTGGATGTCCATGGGGGTATTTGTGGTAGATCTTGATGGAGGGTACACAGATTGTCTTGGAAGTTGGAGACCTTTACATTGTCTACAAGCAAGGATGGAGCACTAGCCACTAAAGGGAGGAGTAGGCCACTTTTACAGTATCGACTGATTCAGGGGAATCTGAGGATTCAAGAGTTTCAAGTGAATTAACCCCGATGTCCCCATCACGTGACGCACAGTCCCATTTTTTCTCAATTAAGGCCCCGAACTTGGCATAGCCAACCTGCCTAAGTTGAGATTTAAACCTTCTCTGGAGCTCTGCCACTTTTATGATTAATTCCTGGATCTGGTGCTCAGCTTTTTCTGCATCTGCTGCAATAGATGAGAATTTATTTATATGGCAACATGGCCTTTTGCTGTTTTTACAGTTAGCCTTAAATTGGTGATTAATCACTCTTAGCCTTTCATTGTCTTTCAGTTCATCAAGAGACCCTAGCAACAGCTATTCTATTCCATAGTGCTAATCACTTCCTCTTCTCAACCCCTCAAATACCTTGAGATGTTGTACCTATGAGTTCATTCCCTTGCAGTAGTATCACACTCCAGTCTACCACTAGTGGATATTTTAACAATTGTACTGCTACAGTAGACCACAGGCTATCAGCTGTCCACATGACATCAATGATGAGGTCCTCATTGCCAGTCCAAGAGAGAAGATCCAGATAAAATATCTCATTTTAGGGTGACTTCCTCAGTGTTCCCTGGGTACCAACTTTCTTAAGTCAGGTTCTCTAGGAAACAGACTGTGCCACAGAGATTATATGTGCAGAGTTTCTTTTAGATTAGGTAGAGGGAGAAGCTGAACCATGATACATTTGCAACAGAGGCCTCAGGCAATCTTACAGGAAGGTCTAATGTTGGGATGGTCCCTGTATTAAAACAAGGGGGCTAGGCATTTGAGTACCCACATCAATTATTCATTGGATGTGGGCTGACCCAGAGGAGGGGGAATAACCCCTTGACCACTGTCATTCTCAGGGAGCAGCTCAGCTATGTGCCTTTGGCAATGAACACAACACTCTCTGCAGTTGGAGTGCCTTAGTCCTTAAGGGGACATTTGTGTGGCACAGCACAGCTATGCACACTATTATCTTTCCATTAATTCTGAAGGTGGAATGGGATGTTGGAGTGCAAATATTATAGTTGAGACTACCTTGATTGTAATATCAAGGGTCCATGGAGAGTATACACTCTCTGGGATACCCCTTCTTTTTTTTTTTTTTGGCCCTGGGCTAACATCTGTTGCCAATCTTTTTTTCTTCTTCTCCCCAAAGCCCCCCAGCACATAGTTGATAGTTGTATATTCTAGTTGTAGGTCCTTCTAGTTCTGTTATGTGGGATGCTGCCTCAGCATGGCTTGATGAGCAGTGCTAGGTCTGTGCCCATGATCCGAACCAGCAAAACCCTGGGCCTCCAAAGTGGAACACTTGGCCACTTGGCTACAGGGCTGGCCCCTGGGATATCCTTCTATGTCCTGCTTTTTCCTAAGGCACAGAAGTTTACTCAGAGCGCTGGTTAAGTTCTTCTAAATTACTTTTAAATTATCTTTTTAAAATGTTTTTAAAAATTAGTGGGTTCTGGTTCCTTGGTGTCAAAGAATTTCCCACAACATTCTTCTGGGCCTTTGCTTTCTAGCTTTTATCAAGGCCTAAGTAAAGGGTCTGGGCTAAGTCAGGGGGACAGATGAACACAGATACAATGAGAGCCTGAATCTTAATGTGATTTTATGGGAGGGAGGAAGGACTTAACTTTGTTTGTGACAAGGGGCTTTGGAACACTTGAATTTGGATAGATAGACATTGTATATTTTTATCCCTGTGGTTATTAGAGATGTAAAACTTTTGTATTGCCTTCTTAATTTCTTATTTTTTTATATCAATTACACTAGCACCTAGACTTGCCATAGATCAAGTTACCAACCACTTCTGTTATTATTATTTATTCCCGGATGCTCTTTGAGGTAAGAGCTGGCTGATGCTAAGCATGTTTTAGTTTTAAACTGAAGAGACTTTACATGTATAATTTCATATTCCATAATAAAAATATGAGACATTTTTAAAGAACTGAACTTGATATTTTGAGTTCTTTATTGGGGGCATGTATTACCTTTTATTATAGGGAATGTGTTCTATCTTTGCAGAAAAAGTTAAAAAATGTCTTTCTATTAGGCATTTTGAAATAATTTCCGTATAGATTTACTTAAAAGGCACTCTGTGATACAGGAAAAGGATGAAATTGCAGCTCTGTTTAGTGAGACACTAATTTTAATTTTAGTTATAAGTGTCACGCCCATTTTACTTGCATGCTTTGAAACATAAGTAATTGACTTTTACCCAAGAGTTGGAATCAAATGAAGTTCCATTGTGTGAGGAAAATTGCATTGGATCTAACACTTAAAGGGGAAGGGAGGGAAGATACTAATTATGTAAGCATCTAAGTTTTGGTCTGTTTTCATGCTGTGCAACATTCACTAAAATTTAAAATTCTCACTTGTACTACAGAAGAGAGACACATCTAGAGTTATGTACAATCAGTGAGGAGAGAAGAGCAGTTTGGAAGTCATATCAATAGTCACGTGTAAAGTCTGTGGTGAGGATTAAGTGAAGTTATGTTTTTTAATGTGTACAGTACAATGATGGGAATATTTTAGGATCAACGTAAAAATGTTCAATTTTTTTGTGAATTTTTATTTTCTGAAAGAAGCTAATGACCTCAAATGAACATTGATGAGGGACCGAACCAAGATGGTAGCTCTGGGAATGGAAAAGAGGTGTAGAGATTGAGAGAAATTGTAAGGTTAAGGGTCATAAGAGTTAGACTTGGTTAGAAGTTTGGGACAAATAGAAGTTCAAAGGTGAACCTGGAGTTCCAGTCCATATAACTAAGAGAATGTTGGTTTTATTCATTAGTACTGTATGAGAAATTTAGAGAATGTTGTAGTTTATGAGTGAAGATGAATTTGAAAATATTGGATTTGAGATGTTAGTGGTCATTCAGGCCAAAATAGTTAACACAAAAATTGGAATTAATGTTAAGAAGAGAAGATAGATGCAGACATATTGACTTGGTAGTTAGAAGAAAGGGGAATAAAAGAAATCTGAAAAGGAAAGAGAGGCCAGTGAAGGACCTTGTTGGGGTTTCTTTGTTAAAGCATTAAAGAAGAATACTTACTTAAACTGTTATCTCACCATACCATAGACAAATGGCCCCAGACCTTGGTCTAGAGAGCAATCAGAAACATAGGCCTCCTCTCCCTCTGTGGCTATGCAGTCTCTCATTTCTGCTTTTGACCTCCTGTCTGCATTGCTTTCTCTTTTGAAAATATGTTTTCACTGTTCACTTTTTACAAAGATCAAAAGTTGATTGCTTAGGTCACAACTTTATGTGGCTTTCTTGTTAAATGCCTGAAAAGATCTGACAGTCTCTATGCTCCAACTCCCAATTCCCAAGAAACAGAACTGATTGGTTCAGTTGCCATTATGTGACCACTCTGGTCAAAATAACTGTGTTCAGAGAGAGGCCATGTTGTCATCAAGATGTATAGAATGATTTAAAAAAAGGCTAAGTGGTTAATCATTTCAGATGCAGCAGATAGATTAGGGAAGATTAGGGTTTTATATAAATATTATTCATGCCCAGTAAGAATGAAATTTTAATAGAGTTCTGGGGCTGAAACTGGACAGTAAGAGGTTGAAGATGACTGGACTCTTGAGAGGATAGAGACAGCAGGTCTCATCTGTGCTCTGGAAGTGGTAAGTAGAAAGTGCCGTAGCCTGAGGAGGTAACGACATTGAAGGAAAGCTGAAGGCTGTCTTCCGTTAGTTTTTTATTTACAATAGGATAAGATGTAAATATGCTCATTGCTTAGGTGGCCTGGACCCCTTGGAGAGAAAGAGACTTAAAATGTGAGTAATAGAAGAGATACTTGCTGGAACACTATCCTAGAGGTGGTAGGAGGTGATTCAATCAACAGCTCAGGAGGAGATATGACCCTTGACGAAATTTTTTTTTTAAATCGAGATAACATTGGTTTATAACATTGTAGAAGTTTCAGGTGTACAGCATTATAATTAGACTTCTGTATATACTACAGATTGCTCACTAGCAGAAGTGTGGTTTCTGTCTATTACCATATAGTTGACCCGCTTTGTCCTTTGCACCCTCCTCCCTACCCCCCTTCCTCTCTGGTAACTGCCAATCTGTTGTCTGCTTCTATGAATTTGTTTTGTTTTGTTTATTTGTTTTGTTTTTGTTTTGTTTTGTTTTTTTATATTCCATGTATGAGTGAAGTTATACAGTATTTGTCATTCTTTGTCTACTTATTTCACTTATCATAATATTCTCAAGGTCCATTTATGTTTTCACAAATGGCAAGACTTCATCTTTTTTATCACTGAGTAGTATTACATGGTATGTGTATATCTGTATATATATATGTGTGTGTATATATCTATATATATATGTATATACACACATATACACACTACATCTTCTTTATCCATTTATCTATTGATGGGTACTTAGATCGTTTCTATCTCTTGGCTATTGTAAATAATGCTGCAGTGAACATAGGGGTGCATATATCTTTTCAAATTAGTGTTTTAGTATTTTTCAGATAAATACCCACAAGTGGAATAAATGGATCATATGGTAGTTCTATTCTTAATTTTTTGAGGAACCTCTGAAGTGTTTTCCATAATGGCTGTACCAATAGTGGATGATAGTTCCTTTTTCTCCACATCCTCTTCAACACTTGTTATTTATTTCTTGTCCTTTTGATAATGGCCATTCTAATAGGAGTGAGGTGATAATTCATTGTGGTTTTGATTTGCATTTCCTTAATAATTAGTGATGTTGAACATCTTTTCAGTTGCGTGTTGGCCACCTGTAAGTCTTCTTTGGAAAAATGTCTATTCAGATCCTCTGCCCATTTTTTGATCAGGTTGTTTAGTTTTTGGTTGTTGAGTTATATGAGTTCTTTCTATATTTTGGATATTAACCCCTTATCAGATATATGATTTGCAAATATCTTCTCCCATTTGATAGGTTGTCTTTTTGTCTTGTTGATGGTTTCCTTTGCTGCGCAGAAGGTTTTTATTTTGATGAAGTCCCACTTGTTTATTTTTTTCTTGTGTTTCCCTTGCCTGAGGGGACATATCCAAAAAGATATTGTTAAGACTGATGTCAAAGAGCACAGTGCCTATGTTTTCCTCTAGGAGTTTTCTGATTTCATGTCTTATATTTAAGTCATTAATCCATTTTGAGTTCATTTTTGTGTACGGTCAAGATAGTGGTCTAGTTTCATTCTTTTGCATGTAGCTGTCCAGTTTTCCCAACACTGTTTATTGAAGAGAATTTCTTTTCTCTACTGTATGTTCTTGGCTCCTTTATAGTAAATTAGTTGTCCCTAACAAAAGATTCTTGTATCTTAGAACTATACAGAGAACAGACAGTGCTGAAATAAAAATCTCTCTGAATACTTATTGTAGTTGTTCCAGTTGGATGACATTGAACTTCTGGACAACTTCAGTCTGTCCTTAGTCAAGGAGGCTTTTCTGTGTCAGCTGGATTTCCAAGCAAGTATGAGAATTGAACCCTGGCCTTTGTAATGAGGCGGAATGTCAAAAGAACCTTTTGTTCCCTAGACATGCTGTCTCTCTGCTTTGAACTTTATGTCTCGGGGTGCACAGCCCAACTACTTTTTCCATGTGCTGCGTGTTCTGCAATGGCACTAAATGGGGTAAGTAAAGAAGACCTAATTTTCATGCAACAGTCAATTAAATCAGTTTCCACCGTCCAAGAAATTGCTTCTCATGTACTACTTCCATTATCAAAGTACATGTCATTTTTTTATTCATATTTATTTATTTACATAGTTTTTTAGTAGAATAAGATTTCCAAACAGTGAAATGCATCGATCTCAAATTTACATTGTGAATTTTAAAAAATGAACACTCCTATTACCCCAGTTAAGATACAGAGCATTTCTCTCAATCCAAAAAGTTTTCTCATGTCCCTTTCAAGTCAGTCTCCACTTTTCATAGGCAACAACTTTTCAGGCTTCTAGTATCATAAATTAGTCCTGCTTTGAATTTATTATAAGTGGAATCATAGAGTATTGACTCTTTTGTGTCTGGCTACTTTGCTTAATATGATATTTTTGAGATTCATCTGTAATAGTGATTCATTCTATTTTTATTGCTGATTAGTGCTAGATTATTTTAACATACTTTAATTTGTGTACCCATTCTCTTCCTGATGGATATTTTCCCACTTTTTGGCTGTTAATAATAAAGATACGATAGAAATTCTTATACGAATTTGTTTGAGAAAATGCCTTAATTTCTCTTTGGTAAGTGCTTAGGAATGCAATTGCTGGATTATAGTATAAGTGTAGGAATAACTTTATAAGAAACTGACAGTTTCTAAAGTGATTGTATTCTTTTACATTGTCCTCTTTATTGTATGAAAGTTCTAGATTCTCCATATCCTCCCCAGCATTTGGTGTAATCAGTCTTTTAAAATTTTAGCCATTTTTGTCTTTATGAAATGGTATCTCATTTTGGTTTTTAATTTGCATATTCCTAATAATTAATGCTGTAGGCCACATTTTCGTGTGCTTATTGGCCAGTTAGAAATCAGTCTGAAGTTGTCACTAATTACTAACTGATTGTGTTGCTTTTAAGGATGTGTGCTTGGCATTAGAGTCAATTTTTGAACAGATCAAAAGTAATAAAACTGAACAAAATGAGCTAGCAGCACCTAATCATCTATGAAGAATACTTTGTGAACAGAATTTTATTGAGAAACCCAAGGTGCAGAGCTCTTCAGATTTCATTAATTAGAAATGTGGACATCTAATCAATGTACCAATTTGCCAACAATATTATTAATTTTTTGTTATAGATATGTTTAGTGTAGTTTTAGTATAAGACATATTTCTGGCTGAAACATTTTATTGTGTAGGCAATTCTTGTAGAGATACAGTAATATCTTATAAATTTGAACCTTATTCTTTCAGAAAGGGTGATAATTACTTCATCTAGGAGGGTGTTAAACTTGTATCAAGAACAGGGTAACTCTTTTTCTCTTCCACCCTACTAATATTTAGGTCGAGTTCTGTTTATGCTTGAGCAAATTACTGATAGTTTATGAAATATTTTGGTACATTTATTGATTACCTTTTTTTCCAATGAAAATTAATTGGGTTGCTATTAAATATCAGGCACCTTGATACATTCCATTAGGGAAAACAGATGCAAAAATGGATTATATTATCTCATAATATTGCTGTAATACATGTGCAGCTTAGTAAAGGTGTGTGTGTACTTCAAAGATTGTATCTATGATGTCCAAATGAGTTGTGACACAGATGGAAAGGCACATTAATTCCTGCCTGAGCCATCAGGGAGACTTCTGGAGGGAGATATTGCTTGACCTGGACCTAGAATCCAAGTTGCCAAGTAAGGAATTCAGGATACTGGCTGTCTTCATGAGTTTTGGGTTAAATAACATTTTTTGGGGGGTAAAGAAAGGGAGTGATAAGGAAGAAAATGGACATTAATGAAACTAAACAATGTGCCCTGCCAAGAAATGTGATAGATGTGTTTGCTCTCATTATCGCATAGTCTGATACATCTCGCAAACACCCCTAGGAAATAGATACTATCATCCCTGGTGTATACATGAGGAATGTGAAGTTTCTATGGTCCCAATCCCAGTTTCAAAAAAGGTTAAACTGTAAAAATATGTGGGCCTTAGAATCAATAAAATACAGTTAAATCATTGTTATGAGTAGCGTATCATTCCTTTAGAGTATGCAACATTTTAAAAGAAATAACTTTTAAGTACATGTAACACTACTAATTTTTATCTTCTTCATTAGCCTTCAGAATTACTGTGACTCTTACTCTACCTTAAAAAAACTGGACAATTTGCATTATTCTAAATAAACACAAAAGAGGGACTGTGTTACTGTGAGACCTCCTCCGCTGCCCTACAGTCAGGAAAGGAGTGGGGGTAGAGGAAAGGTCTGCCCAGATGGAAATTTTACCATCATTTGTTAATAACAATAACTAGCATTTTTGAGTACTTCTGATGTTCCAGACTCTCCTCTAATTATCTCTTATTTAATGCTTACAGCAACATGAGGGAGTTGGTATCATTATAATCTCAGTTGTCAGATGAGAAAACCGAGGAACAAAGAGGTTAAACAATTTGCTCATTGTGCACAGCTGGTGTACAGCAAAGCCATGATTCAAAGCAGGCCGTCTGGCTTAAGCCACCATTCTATGCCCCTCTGCTAAAGTATGAATGGTGTATTTTGGAGCTCAGCTGGGCACCAAATGGAATATGCCTCCTATTCACCAAGGATGGACGTGCTCCCTGATATAACTGATGGTATCTTATTTGAACAGTGTGGTGTAGTCTGGTTTGGGAACCAAACATAAATTGTTCAAATTTTAGCCCTATCACTCGAGTAAGTCTGGAGTAAGTCACTTAGGGTCTCTGAGTCTTGGCTTTCTTGTTTTTAAAATGAGAGTAATATTTTCCCTTGTGAAGTTTTTTAAGGATTAATCATTTTAACATGTTGAAGTAGACATTTCCTATTACTATGGGGATATCAAAAAATACTTAGGAAGCACGGGTCGGGGGTCATATGTTCTCACAGGGATCTGGGCCCCTTCTCTGGCACAGGACATTAGGCTGGTAATGTATCCAACAATTCTGGTGGGACAGAGATGTGGGAAACATTAGAACTAGTAACAACTTTTGTCCAGAATGGTGTCTTTTCTTCAGTGGCCTTTCTTTACATAGTTTATGCCTCTAGTAAAAATTCCACCACACGTCAAAATTGCTTACAAGATTTTCTTTTAGAAATCCTTTTTAATATCAAAGGAATTTCCAGTTCCAGAAAATTACAAAGATTGACTATAGAGAATCAAGGCAAAAGTCAAATTATCTAAGGATAGACTTAGGTTACCATATCAGAGAACACTGGCACAGTAGGAAGATGCCAAACCCTTGGGTGTGATTGCTTTAAAGGAAGGCAGCGCAGCACAGGGAGAAAAAAACAGTGAAGTCAGGATAGGAGACCTAAAATTTCGTTCCAGCTCTGCTGTGTGAACTCAGGCAAGTGTTTTGAACTTTCTGGGTTTTCATACCATGCTGTGTACAGTTTGAAGATTAGTGCTGTTCAAACTGTATTCTCCAAGCCCTAGGACCCTGTGGAGAAACTGTATGGGCTGCAGCTCACGTGGAAGTAGCAGGTAAAGTGAGACTCCAGCCCTGCTCCCTTAATTCAACCAAAGGAGCTCTGCTTTATCAGCTGTATTCATTGAGTTTCCACTTCTGATCTTTGTTGGAGGAAAAAAGGGTGGATTCTGAGAATAAAACAAAGAAACACACACACATGAGAAACAACTTGGCTCTGAGATGATATCATTCTAAGTTGTTCATCCATGAGCCAGAGTATCTGGGCTCTACTCTCTGTAGGTGAGTGGGGAGAAGTTTCAAAGATTGAAAAGACATAGTTCTTATCCTCAAGGGGTGTACATTCTAGCTGGGAATAGGGCTGGGCCATGGCCAAAATAGTAAGTGGGCAAAGCGTACTCTAGGCACCTTTGTCTCTCATTTCTGGCCTATCCTCCTGCTTTCCCCTTTGATGGTTGACTCTTCCCATTCTCAGGCTCCTTCTTGTTGTCTCTGCTCTCCCTCCTACTCTTGAAGAATGCTCTGCTAAACCATTTATGCCAAGATACAAAATAGCTAATAAGTCTTAAAACAGAGGGGCCCCTAGGTGAGATTTGCATTACCAAAAGGACCAAAATCTTAAATAAAAGGAACACAGCTCTAATTGTAGAAACCGACATAGACTCTTCTTGAGGGAGGAGTTCTTCTTCAAAGATACTACATACGTGACAACTTTTTTCTCTAATTGGTCCTTATGGGCATAGCAGTGTAGCATGGTGTTTACGATAAAGGATTCTGAAGCCAGTCAGTTTGGGTTGCAATTCTAGCTCCATCACCTCTCAGCTGTGTGACTTTGAACTAGCTACTCAGGTTCTCAGTTTCTACATCTGTAAAATGGGCATTAATAATAGTACCTACTGCAGAAATTACTATCAAACATTAATGTAATAACCTATACAAAGCACTCAAGACAGTGTCTGGCATATAATAGCATTAAAAAATGGGAAAACATGTCCAAAGCTATTTGGTAAATAGTTTAGAAGAATAATTAATGACTAAATATCATGGTGCAGACTATAAGGACTACAGGAAAAAGTGAAGGCATCTGAGTAATTAAAAAACCTTTTGTGGAAAACATTAGACTTGATATGTCCTTTGAATGATTGAGACCAGATTAGCTGGAGGACATTCTAGGCAGAGTGATGAACAAGTATAAAAGAAACAATGAAAGAATAAGCTTAGTGGGTCCATGGAATTATAAAGTGGCATGGAATAGAGGTGTGCAATAGTCTGCAGTAGGAGACTAAGAAGAGGAAAATGATAGAAAACAAAATTAAGGAATATTAGATAGAAATCAGTTCATGGGATGGTTTGGAATGGTGGGGACTATTACTTTAGGAGGCCAGTAATCTCCTGCAATATTAAAGGTTTAAAGTAAGGAGCATGTAAATTATTATAGTGAAGGAACCAAGCTTTGGAGTCAGGAGACACAGGCAACTACATTAGCAGCTATGAGGCTCATCATTGCTAACCATAAACTGGAGATAATACCCTTACAAAGTCACCAGGAAGATCATATGAGCTGATACATACAAAACTACTTTGTAGATTCAAAAGTGCTTATAGAAATATTAGTACTAGATTTCATTGTTTACTCCTAAACCAAAGCAGCAGCAATGGACGTGAGTAAAAAATGTAGATGGGCTGTAGTTGGATGAAGAAATTCAAAAAATATATGACTAGCTGGAATAAACAGGATGTGAATCATTTGGGCTTCGTTCTTGGGGAAATGGATCTTTCTGTTTATTCTTTTAAAACAATTTATTAGCTTAGGATAAACCTTTTTATCACTTTCTGGTTTCATCATTTTTGTTGGAAAATTTTCAGTATGTATTGGTTTATTGTTTTGCCTTAACATCAGGCAAAAAATAAATAGTTCACAAGAACATCATTTCATATGTTACTGTTTCAGCAATTTTCATTGTCACGGTCATCACTGTGTCCATCAGTCACATTATATATATAGTACTTTTACTACTTCATATGAAAAAGTTATATAAAACAGGTATAAATCTGTGTTGATCCAATAAAGACAATCTAAAAGATACTTCTTAAAACTTGATCTTTGATAACAACTTATTTTCTCATCACTTGCCTTGTCCCAACTACCCTGATGCTTCCTCTCATCAGGCCTTGTGTCTCCTCACTGCTGTTGGTGTGGCTAGCTTTCCCTTCCATCTCAGCTTCCCTGGTTTTCTCCCTTGTTGTGTGATTTTGTTTATAAAGCTACATGGTCATTGTGCTGGCCAATGCTGCTTTCCACTGGGGCCGTCTTGCTCTGATGAACTTTCTTAGGTTTACTCCTTCTCTGTAGCAGCAGCTTTTCTCACGTAGTGGGAAGTCTCTTTCAATCAGCTACTTTGCAAATCACGAAGAATTTTCTGTTGAACAGATATTTGGTGAACCATGTGTATGTATTTCTCTTGGACTTATTTTTGGAAAAGTTTCTTTTAAACTGGCAATCATGTAGTATAGGGTATTCACTGCTGAGGTGTTATACAATGAGAAGCAGAGGCTTTCTTGCTTTCTTCTGATGGGGTGATTAGTTATCATCCTAACACAGTCTAGGATACTTAACACATACTCACTGCACATGAAGGAGCAGTTAAGAGTGAAGTTATTCTATTGGGCTAGGAGCAGGGATTAAGCAGATAACAGTAAATGGAAGGTCAGAAACTCAAGTCATAAGCATGGGGTTCCTAGGCCAAAGGTGGAAATCAGGGACACAGAGTCAGGGACTGTAAAGACATCATTATGCATAAGTAGAGAAGGCAGGACTTGGGGAGGTGACCTGTGAGGGCTCTATCAGATCACATCTCCTTGTCTTGTGTCTCTCTCGCAAGTTAATACCTAAATACCCTGTTCATCTACTTTACCATATTTGGTAAGGAACATAAAATTGTTTATTGATCTGAAAATGCTTTAGCTTAATTCTGGTAATGATTTAGCGATAAATTGCTGTTTAAAGGTTCATTAGCTCTTTTAGCCCATGAGGGCATCTAGCTTTATAGTCATGTTAAATAAATCTCTTACGAAAGGAATTTAACATACCTGCAAAAATTATTTTACTCCCCATTCAACTCTAATATTAGTTTCAGAGTTTGTACACTTGCAGTTCAAATCTGGGGCTTGGAGTCAAGGTTGTATTGCTTGTTAACTGCATGATCTAAGTCAAATTTCCTAAAAACTCTAGACCTTAGCTTCCTTCTCTGGCAAATGATAATAATTTCACACAATTACTATGGGAAAGAAATGAAGTAAATTTTAGAAAATTACATACACAGTTCTTGGCACATGGTAAGTAATAAGTATTATCAGTAAGGTTTCCCATGGCAACATAGTCTAGTATTTTAATCTCTCTCAAAGATCTCCTTTCCAAACCCTTAAATCTTACCCCTAAACTTTCTTACGAGAAACAATGTGTGGCTGTGTAGTTAAAGGTAACGCAACTGGAAGTTGAGTGTGAGATTTTGAATTCAAGTAGTTGAGAATCATGTGATGTTGTCCTGTTCTCCCCCTCGTTTCCTCAACTTCCCACTCCACCTGGCCTACCTCTCCCCAATACTGATTGTGTCCTCATCTTGGCTATTTCCATTTAAAAAATTGAACTTCAGAGAGGAGAGTAAATATTTGGGCTTCTATTGGGTGGGCGTTAGAACATGTGTCAATTCCCCCTGTAATATTCACTTTACATGCAGCTGAGAGCTTCGTAGACTCTAGGACTAGGGGCCAAGGTACATTTTGCTTTATTTATCTTTCCTAAAGTGCTGGATGAAGCTATTGGAAGGGAGAGAAACATGGTGCAATTCACCAGCTGTGTAATTTTGGCCATATATCTTAATCTCTTTGAACCTCTTATTTCCTCATCTGTAAAATGGGCATAATAATGCCTTCTTCGGAGAGTATCTGTGAGGATTAATTGGGGCTGCTTAATTTTCTGGAACATAACAGGTGCTTATTAAATGTCATCTTCCTTCTCTATCCTGGTTGCTTGTCTGAAGGAAGTTCCACAGCTGATATTTGAGACTCGCTAACGCTGCTGTTAAAGCAGCTGTGGTTTTATGATGGTAACGCACACACACACAGAAGAAAGGATCCCAGTAATGGGAAGGTGAGATTTCAATATTGGAAAATTGTCACTGGACCATATAGATGTAAGGCATCTTCCATTTCTTTTCCAATTGCTTCTTTGTTCTTCATCTCGTCCTCCAACCTAGCAGGATTCCAAGGTGCCTCCTCCTTCTATTCACCTTAATTCCACAACAGATACTGCATGATTAATCTTCTGTAAATACTTTTCACTACCCTTCACAGTGCTAATGATGACTGATATTACTGAGCTTTGCTGTATTATAGGAACTTTACATGTGTTAACTCATTTAAACCTTACGATTATCTTTGAGGAGATGCTACTTCTATCCCAATTTAATAAATGTACAAGTGAGGGGAGTGTAGAAATTAAGTAACTTTCTCAATATCATGCAGCTAATATATCTCAGAGCTGGATTCTAATGCAGGTAACCTGGATCAAGTGGTCTTGCTGAAAACCAATGACCATTAGTGCCTCCTCATTAGATGGAACTTCTCAGCCTAAATTTCAAAACTTCCCACATTGTTACTATTTTCCCCACCCAAACTCATCTCCCTGTAGTCCCCATCTTTCTCCAAGGTGTATGCTTCTCCATCTTTGCACGTGACATGAATGTTTATGATACTTTCCTTCTGCTCACACTGCTTCTCTTCCTCTGGATTGCTTAAGGCCCAGTTCAGCCAGTTCAGGATTCTTGGAATCTTTATTGTTTATCTGTTAGTTCATGGGTTTATTATTTGTCCATTCATTCACTTGTTTATGTATTTATCCATTTGTCCAACCATCATCGTGAGTCTACCACATATCAAGCATTATGAATATTTTAAATTAAATAGAACACAGTCTCTGCTCTTCAAGAGTTCACAGACATATTTGAGAGATCAAGATGTAGATAAAATATTTCACATAAATAATTATTATATTCTGAGAGTTACCATAACAAACATGCAGTCAAGGTGTTATGTGAGCACAGAGGAGGAAATGCCAACTCTGAGGAGGTCAAACAAGCTGATGCTGGTCCCTGCTGGATCTAAGCTGTATAGGTATTCTAGAGATATTCATGAGAAGGACATGTAGGGGTAGAGGAAAGGGTAAAGGAATGGAGGCAGAAGAAACAGCATGGAAAATGGCGCATTGGTTAGGCAACATTATAGTGATCAGGGAACTGCTACTACCTCAATGTAGCTGGGGCAGATGTGCTTATGGGAGTGATAGGATATGAGGCTGCTAAAACTGGCAGCGTTTTAAGCAGGAGGATTTATATCTTTTAAAATATATTAATTTTAGAGAGGAAGATTTGGAAAAAGGGCCAGTTTAGAGTTAGCAAGGCCATATAGGATACAATTGTGATAATCCAGATGAGAAATTGTAGAGTTCAGAACTAAGGCATTGCTAGTGGGAGGAGGTGACATTCTTACATCGAGTGTGGTTATGGGATGGATCATATGGAATCTAGAATGACTCCTGGGTATATGTCCTAGGTAAGTGGATGATTAGCCTGCCCTAGTGGTAGTGGTTAAAATTTGGGGAGCACCATGGCCCGGGTTCATTTCCCAGTCAGGGAACCACACCACCCATCTGTTGGTTGTCATACTGTGGCAGCTACGTGTTGCTGTGATGCTGAAAGCTATGTCACTGATACTTTAAATACCAGCAGGGTCACCCATGGTGGAGAGGTTTCAGTGGAGCTTCCAGACTAAGACAGACTAGGAGGAAGAACGTGGCCACCTACTTTAGAAAAAATTGGTCCTGAAAACTCTATGAATAACACTGGAACATTTTCTGGTATAGTGCAGGAAGAAGAGAGGATGACACAAAAAGATTGGGCAGGGTTCTTCTCTGCTGTACACAGGGTCACTAGGAATTGGAACCGCCTTGAGGGCACTAACAAAAAATGTATATAATTATCATGATATAAATTGAGATTAATAATCTAAGAAAACAATTAGGGTGTGGATGGAGTTTAATTTGGGCCAACCAGGTGAAGATATTTAGTAAGTGGCTGAAATATGAGCCAATTCTTTTTTTTTTTTTTGATGAGTTTGGAGATAAGTATACATCTGTGAAACCTTCACCACAATCTATGCCATGAACGGATCCATCATTTCTAAAAGTTTCCTCCTGCCTTTTCTTCTTTCTTTGTTATTATTTTGTAATATGAAAATTTAAAATAAGATCTACCCTTTTAGCAAAAAATTTATGTATATAACAATATTATTAACTATAAGCACTACGCTGTGCAGCAGATCTCTAGGATTTATTGATCTTGCATAACTAAAACTTTGCATCCTTCGGACCCATTCTTCAGTCAACATTTATTGAGTGCTTATTATGTGTCCTGGGTTCAGGATGTTTAAAATTGAATAAGTCATTGTTTTACCCTTAAGTTTTTTTTGTTTTTTGAGGAAGATTAGCCCTGAGTTAACATCTGCTGCCAATCCTCCTCTTTTGCTGAGGAAGACTGGCCCTGAACATCTTGCCCATCTTCCTCTGCTTTATATGTGGGACACACCTGGGATCTGAACTGGCGAACCCCGGGCCACCAAAGCAGAATGTGTGCACTTAACTGCTGCGCCACCAAGCCAGCCCCTACTTTTACCCTTAAAGAGGACATAGTTCAGTGGGTGGAGACAGAAATGAGATTAAAATACAGAAGAATTCTAATTGCCTATGAACTGGGTTGTGGGAGAGTATGGTAAAGAGACAGAAAAGCTCAGTTTGGGTGGTGGGTGAAGTCTTTACAGGACAAATGATTTTGGAATTTAAACACAAGTTTTACAGACAGGGAGGGCTTGACATGAGTGATATTCTAGGTAGAGAGAACAGAAAAGTTACTGAGGTGTGAAAGAGCATAGAGCCTTAGTGAATAACAAATCATTCTATGTAGCTGGAATATTGAGCCCTTGAGTTCATTATTGCAACAGTGGACACATGCCCTTGGGTTTGTGTTTTTTCAGGATAAATATTCCTGCTTAAAATTTTTCCAAAATTATTGCCTAGAAAAATAGTTCTGAACTAGTAATGCAGGTCAGGATGTCTAGACAAAATTTCATGAAAACATCAGAGGCATTGGCAAAATTATTGCTTTCATTTAAACGGAAAGTAAGCATTTGTTTCTAGGTTTGGGAGACCCAGGATCCTGGATTGAGTGATTAATAGAACAGTTTATTCTACCAAACGTGGTTTTAAAACAATTTGTCTTCCCACTGCTACCAAACTTTCCAAAGTCTTTTCTCTACAAGGCGAAGTCATGCAAGGGTACAATAAATATTTTTTGAATTTAATTCAGGAGTCAATTTCTTGATGTTTTTTATAGTAGAAAACAGGTATTGGCTTATAATTGTGAATGAATACCAAATTGTTTCAGATGAGAGGAATTAGGCTCTGACAGCTTATGAAACCCAGAAGATGTGGATTTCTTTAGTCAGTGTCTTTCTCTCCTCCGTCTTTTTGTTTCACTTTCTCATATACATTGTCCTGTCTCTTATGAAGCTTGGCTTGTGACCACAGCATGTATTCCCCAAGGCCCTGCAGAGCCTGAGTGAAGTAAAGATGGCAGATTTCCAAATGGAGGAAGCTGAAAATATCAGTCAGCTCCTAAAACAATATGCAGTTTATGATGTATTCTTCAGACAATTAAATGGATTATATATCTACCCAAATATGTAGTCCAACATCAGCAAAGTCTTTGAGCTGTTAACCATTATTCTGTGATATATTTCAACAATAAATAGGAAGTTCAATTCAGCAAAATTTTATTTGAATACCTACCACATTCAAGGCATCATGCGAGCGAACCAGCAAGATTAATGTAAACTTTCTCCTCCTCCTCCTTCTCTTCTTCACATAATTCAAGAAACTAGCTATCATAAAGATTATTTACTTGTGTGGTTATGTGCATTATAAAACACCAAATCATAGGATGAATTATATCTGACCAATTCTTGATTATCTGTAGGCATATTTTATTTGTGGCACAATTTCTTTTTGTGATTTGGTACGCTATCTCCAGTCATGGTCCTAACACTGAGGATGGGTTTCCTGCCATCTGCCACAAGCCTGTACCAGTTGATTAGGATGACTCTGCTCTCTCAAGTCACATCCTCTGAAAGCTTGGATATTATCTACATTTTTAATATTTTCCTATTTTTATTGTTGTTACAATGCCTAATTTGATGTAACCTCCTGTTTTTTTCAACTCATGATAATCTATTGACAAACCTGATGGCTATATAAGAGGTATTTTCTCTTGATGTTTACTTCATCATATGAAATATTTCTTAGGTGGATTACTTCAATCATTATTTAAGAAATTTCCAATCATTGAATAGTTTGAAAAGTAAATGATTACTTGAAGAAAAGGTCTTACATACATGGATAATATTAATTTGATGAATTTTAAATGTCTAGGGTGGGGAGAATACATTTAAATTTAAATGCTAATGTTTGTGTAAATAAATGCAAGTTTAGGAAAGGAAATAAAGTGGAAATGATCATACAATACAGTTGCTATAGCTTTTTAAATTTGCATGTCAACTTACAAAACCTGTTCCAAATAATCATTATTACCTTTTGTTACTATTTCAATTGTATCCACCCATAAGTGATTTAGGAAAAAAAATCATTTAAATATAGTTATTGGTTCTGATTTGCTTTTTAGTTGTTTTGAAAATGTGTGTCAAAATTCAGATATGCCCCTGCACCCTCTGCAATTTTTCACATTGTACATCTTGAAAACTTTTGGAAAATGTTAGAAATGGGCTCAATCTGGAATTGAATTCTGATTTTCATTTTAACGTTCCTTTCTTTTAGACACTACATGAAGCTATGTGGAAATGAGAGAGATTCATGAAACCCCTTCTCCAAGAAAGAATGTCTTTCATCAATGGAGCTTTGCTTCCGATTTTCATAGGACATTGACACCGTGGCAGAGCCATGCCTGCCCTTTCTGCTATTTTCAATGATTCACAGAACATCTGAACAGTGATGCTTGCCTTGGATTTACAGATTTCCATCCTGATACCTTGTTTACTTCTTCAGGGCAGAAAAGCTTGCACTAATTGCTGTCCATGGTGGCTAATCTTTTCAAGAACCTGATTTTACCTTACATACATAAGCTTTGCAAAGGGATGTTTACAAAGAAATTGGGAAATACAACCAAAAAAAAAAGAGAATCGTCAGCAGAAAAGGGATCAAGACGTTTCTACTGCTGGCCAGACCAAAACCCCCAAACTTTCTAATACCTTGAAAAGCACTGTAAAGAAGATTGCAAAGTGTTCATCTGCTCGCAACTTATCCACTGAAGACGACGAGGCTAACAAAGAATTTTCCCTCTCACCAACATTCAGTTATCGAGTGGCTATTGCCAATGGACTGCAAAAAAAAATTAATGTGAGCAACAATGATAATGAGGATCTGCCTCAAGAGTTATCTTCAATTGAGAGTTCCTACTCAGAATCACTCAATGAACTAAGGAGTAGTACAGAAAACCAGGCACAATTAACACACACGATGCCAGTTAGACGCAATAGAAAGAGTTCAAGCAGCCTGGCACCCTCTGAGGGCAGCTCTGATGGGGAACGCACTCTACATAGCTTAAAACTAGGAGCTTTACGCAAACTGAGGAAATGGAAAAAGAGTCAAGAGTGTGTCTCTTCAGATTCAGAATTGAGCACAATGAAGAAAACCTGGGGAATAAGAAGCAAATCTTTGGACCGAACTGCCCGAAACCCAAAGACAAATGCCCTGGAGCCAGGATTCAGTTCCTCTGGTTGTATTAGCCAAACACATGATGTCATGGAAATGATCTTTAAGGAGCTTCAGGGAATAAGTCAGATCGAAACAGAACTTTCTGAACTACGAGGGCATGTCAATGCTCTCAAGCATTCCATCGATGAGATCTCCAGCAGTGTAGAAGTTGTACAAAGTGAAATTGAACAGCTACGTACAGGGTTTGTCCAGTCTCGGAGGGAAACCAGAGACATCCATGATTATATTAAACACTTAGGTCATATGGGTAGCAAGGCCAGCCTGAGATTTTTAAATGTGCCTGAAGAAAGATTTGAATACATTGAAAGTGTGGTGTACCAAATTCTAATAGATAAAATGGGTTTTTCAGATGCACCAAATAGTATTAAAATTGAATTTGCTCAGAGGATAGGACACCAAAGGGATTGCCCAAATGCAAAGCCTCGACCCATACTTGTGTACTTTGAAACCCCACAGCAAAGGGATTCCATTTTAAAAAAATCATATAAACTCAAAGGAACAGGTATTGGTGTCTCAACAGATATTCTTACTCATGACATCAGAGAAAGGAGAGAGAGAGGGATACCATCCTCCCAAACATATGAGAGCATGGATATAAAGCTCACTACTCCAGAGCCCAAAATCAAGAACAATTGGCAATCACCCGATGACAGTGATGGAGAGCTGGAATCTGATCTCAATAGAAACAGTTATGCTGTGCTTTCCAAGTCAGAGTTTCCAACAAGGGGAAGTACTTCCAAATCAAGTTCAAAATCACACAATACTAGAGCCAAGAATAAAACTGCTAGTAGCAGCAGAATTTTAAATAAATCAGATTATGATAAAATTTCTTCACAATTGCCAGAATCGGATAACTTGGAACGACAAACCACAACCCATTATGCAGATGCAATGCCCCTCTGGCATTCACAGAGTGATTTTTTCACTTCTAAACTTAGTCGTTCTGAATCAGATTTTTCCAAATTGTGTCAATCTTACTCGGAAGATTTTTCAGAAAGCCAGTTTTTCACCAGGACTAATGGAAGCTCCCTCCTGTCATCTTCAGACCGGGAACTTTGGCAGAGGAAACAAGAGGGCACACCTACCTTGTATGACAGTCCTCAGGATCAACATTTGAATGGGGTTGTTCAAGTTGTCCAAGGGCAGAGTAAAACTGCTAACACAGAAACTGTGGATAGCGGAATGAGTAGTGGCATGGTATGTGCATCTGGAGACCAAAGTCATTACAGTGATTCTCAGCTCTCTTTACGTGAGGATCTTTCTCCATGGAAGGAATGGAATCAAGTAGAGCAAGGAACTGACGTAGGTTTAGATTCATCCACCCAGGAAGCTTTTGATTATGACACAAACAGTCTATCTGATCAACAACTAGATGTTTATAATAAAGACCTAGAAGACTTGGCAAAGTACCACAGTGACCTTCAGGATGACTCTGAGAGCTATGATTTAACCCAAGATGACAACTCATCTCCATGCCCTGGGTTGGATAATGAACCACAAGGCCAATGGGCCGGCCAATATGATTCTTACCAGGAAGCTAATTCTAATGAGCTGTACCAAAATCAAAACCAATTGTCTATGATATATAGAAGTCAAAGTGAATTTCAAAGTGATGATTCAGAGGATGCCCCACCCAAATCCTGGCATAGTCGATTAAGCATTGACCTTTCTGATAAGGCTTTCAGCTTCCCAAAATTTGGATCTACACTACAGAGGGCTAAATCAGCCTTGGAAGTAGTATGGAACAAAAGCACACAGAGTCTCAGTGGATATGAGGACAGTGGCTCTTCCTTAATGGGGAGATTTCGGACATTATCCCAATCAACTGCAAATGAATCAAGTACCACCCTTGACTCTGATGTCTACACAGAGCCTTATTACTACAAAGCAGAGGATGAGGAGGATTATAGTGAACCAGTGGCTGATAACGAAACAGATTATGTTGAGGTGATGGAACAAGTCCTTGCTAAGCTAGAAAACAGGACTAGTATTACTGAAACAGATGAACAAATGCAGGAATACGATCACCCTTCATATGAAACACCTTATGAAACCCCACAAGATGAGGGTTATGATGGACAGGCAGATGATGTGGCTAGTGAAGGGGGATTGGAACTCTTAAATGAGATACCACCTGAAATGGAAGTAAAAGAAGATGAAAACCAAAACATCCCTGAACAGCCAGTGGAAATCACAAAGCCAAAGAGAATCCGTCCCTCTTTCAAAGAAGCAGCTTTAAAAGCCTATAAGAAGCAAATGGCAGAATTGGAAGAGAAGATCCTGGCTGGAGGTACTCATGTTTAAATTCTACATTATGAGTTAATTGTGTTTTAACAATGCTTCTTTAGAGCATGTTCTGTGTTTTCTCTTGGGGGAAAGAATTTACTTTCAAGGAATTTGCATGTTTATTTTGAGAAGGATTTTAGTTTAATCAGCTCCACCAACAAGTTGGGCTTGATAATTTAAAGTCAGTGTTTTCAAATAGTTCCTACTAAAATGAACCCTACACTCTGGGGATCACGATTTCTATGCTAGGATTAGGCATAAACTCCATTTCATATAAACCAACTTTGTGCCATCAGTTATCAAAGAAAGGATGAATGAAATCAAAGAGTAGCATGGGGTCTACTTCTTTATTCTATTAGATTTACAGGGATGGGGAGAAAGGCACAGTTAGAGAATTAGGAAAGATGCACTCCTGCACTTACCACTCCTTTTTCCATCAAATCTACACTTTGGGGCCAGCCAGTAGGAAGAGCTGGGTCTACATAGCCAACTCTAACCAGTCCCATGGAGGACCACAGCCTCCCTCATTATCTATTGATGCAGCTGAGGGAATGAAATAGAGACCAAATCCTAGACCATGCCTAAGTGCTCACCAGCTGCTCTTTGAGGAGGAGTCAGTAAGGGGGTAGAATGGAAAAGTTTCCTCCTAAAGAATGAAGTAGAAGTCTCTTGCCTATTATGGAAATGAGAAGAGTACCTTAGCTGACAATTTTGCTTGATCTCCTGGGGGAACAATTTTGGATCATACACTTTTGAAAAGTAACTGCATATAAATGAAACATTTGTTGACTTTTTATCTCTCACCCAAACTTCATCTGCACTTACCTCACTCTCTTACCATTTATTTTATTTGCATGCTTATCGCTTTATATCTTTGAGACAGTTTGATATTATCTCAATTTTAATGAATTATACGTTGTTAATGTTTTTCCTCAATTATAGCATTTTCATCTTTAATTAAAATATTTACATACTATTTCATAAAGGTATATATGTATGTGATCAAGTGTTACTTGCTATTATGAAATAGTATAATAATTTCTGCAGCCAGTAGCTGATTATAGCTTCTTTGTCTTGACTAAAATTGTGATCAGACACTACTCTAAACTGGCCATTTTCTGATTGAAATGGGTAAATTATTGAATAATCAGATAGATACTTTCATTGTTAAACTGTTTCAGGCCCTAAGATAATTGAAATAACAATTAGGGTTCTCTGCTTAAAATTCTGTCTATATGAAACAGCACAGCCTATGTATTTTATTTAAAGAGGAATCTAAGTCAGGGGGATCTTCGGTGCATTGGCTACGATTTTTTTGTTCTTGTTAATTTTTTCAACGGAGAGTTCTCAACTATATTTAAAACTGATTTGAAAGTGCAAAGTAGTCAAATTTTATGTGAATGTAATTCATCTTGGAATAATATCCATCTTATTTCAGAGTAACTTTTAATAGTTAGATATCTTTATTGCTAAAACTCAGTTGATAGTTTCTTGGGATATAGGACAGCAGTTTGACATTGTATTTTATTTGCTGTGGATTCACAGAAGTCTAACCAAAGGCATGTTAAGACTACTCAGTGTGTGTGTGTGTGTGTGTGTGTGTGTGTAGGTGCACCTGTTGTGATTTAATAGATGAATTTTTCAATGCAAATTGGTTAAGGTATCTGAAATGTCAGGCAGTATTATAAACATGACAAGACTATAAGTTTCAGGAAAAAATGAATCTTCATCAACTTTTAAAAAATTAGCAAAGCTCTGCAAAGTAGATTGTTACTGATAGTGACCCTTCAAACAGCTAACAACCCTGGTCGTCCAGTGGCACTTATCCTTAGAAAACATAAATATTCTTGGTTATACACGTATCACAAACTTAAGAATCCTAAAATAGGTGAATCAATCTTGTGCCATAAACTTGACAAACCAGGGCTGGCTATAGAGGACTCAGACCCCTCCACCATCTTGGACCTTGGCTCGTTGTCTTGTGAGCCTTGCTATCCTCTGAATGGAATCTGTTGGATATCATCTATCCTAGAGGAAATCAGACACAGATCTTTAAGATGCTCTCTGGTTGCTTGAAAGGCACCAGATTGACTACCCAGGAGGCTGCAGTAGCCTAGATTTTAAAGGCCATCTCTTCTCCCCTTGGCAGCAGTCAGGCAGTTGTCTCCCTCCTGTGCCACCAATATGCCTCAGGAGGAAGGGCAGCCAAAGAAGGACATTTTTCAGGCCCCTTCCCTGCTCAGAGCATCCCAATGAGGTGCCAATCGTCATGGTGGATTTTGTGCCCAGGGCCATCTGCTTACTGGGCTTTGGGCAGATGCCAACAGATTTTTCTCTCCATGACTACCCACTCACCATTAGGGAGCAGTGCTGTCTTTTCTCCACTACTAACCTGGCAATATTGGACCACAGAGCTCTTCCTTTAAACTCTGTGAGATGCTATTCCCCTGACAAAGGTTTATGAAATTATAAGATCATAAATTTGAATTATTTATTTCAACTTTTGCCTTCAGGATTCTGCTAAAGTGTGATTTTAAATACTGCAATGTTTACATACACGCATTTTTGGTGATAATGTTTCTGAAAACCTTCACCTTGAACGGCATGCCAGTGGGAAAGACATCTTGGAGTATGTGTAGTCAGAAACTCCATGAGGTCATATTCTTCCCTTGTTGCTAGACCCTGCTGAGTGGCACATTTTGTGTAGCTGGCCTGAACCCCACACCATGATGGTGACTCTCTGATCCCCCATCTCCAGTCCTGCACCACCTGTTAACTGGAATTAACCTATGTCTCTTCTGAATTCCCATTTACCTGCCTCTTACAGCACTGGCTTCCACCTTGTATAATGACAGTTTATGTGCATTTCTTATTTTCTTTTCTAAACTGTAATCAAGAGGTGAGAGGTCTTGTCTTTTTCATTCTTTCATTTGCACTGTACCCTGACCAGTGCTTTATCCAGAGACGGCACTGAGTTAATATGTGATGGATGAATGCCTGAATCAAGGGAAGCAGGATACTAAATAAAACACACAAGCTTCAAAGTCAAATCCAAATCCAAACTGTGGCCTCTAATTGCTAAGACTATAACTTTATCTCCTGAGAGTTCAGAAGTATGGTTAGAGATAAAAGCTTATTATTGAACATTACTATATACTAGGTGCTTTCTAGGCAGTTTATCTGTTCTTTTCTTCTTCTGCCACCACTATGAATTTGATTTCATTATTAGGCCATTTTACAGGTGAGGAAACTGAGATGCTGAAAACTTACGTAACTTACTCGATGTCATATAGCCAGTAAGAGGTGGATCCAGAATTAAATGGATGGTTATTTTGGTTATTTAGAGCAGCCATGTGCTTACTCACTTCAAAGGTTGCTTTATTCACGTCTTAAGATGGAAAAACATGATTAAAAATAGAGAGCAGCGTTAGCCACAAGGTTTATTCCAAGTAAAGGATTTTCATGAGAAAATTGTAACAATATGAAAGGCATTGAGGTTTTAGTTATGAGATAGCTCATTCTCAGTTTTTCTACTTCAAAGCCTTGCTTTATCCTATAAATCAAGACTTGTAGAGCCCAATAAATACTGCACAACAGCAGCTTGAAGGATGATGTATTTAAAGTCTGAGTACACTTTACCTGGAATTAGAGTCTAAAGTCCATTGGAAGCAAAATTTTCTGGCAGAAGAACAGAAACCTTGTTTTGTTTTGAAATGCCATTCCCAGGATGTCTGTAGATTATGAAAGACACTGTGGCATCTATAATTAGCATAATTACTAATATCATGGTGTGCATTTTGTTTTCTAAATGGTTATAAAACTTTGTGGGAATATTTTGCCTCCGAGTTAGGATATGAAATTGAATGTAAAAAGTTTGCCTAAGATTAATGCTTTATAATGTTAGACCAGTGGTTCCCGCTCTGACTGGTTAAGAATCAGCTGGGGAACTTTCGCAGTACTTCTTCTTGTTCCCGTGGTGGTGTTGTAAACTTACAAATTGTTAGGATCCTGTCACTGAATATTTTGATTTTGTAGTCCTATAATGGAGCCCACAGATATGTATTGTGTTATTGATGAATTATGTGTAAATTCATCCCATTCAGCCCTTGTAAATAAAACCACCACCACACACGCACACACAAATAAAAACATAACAAAACAAAATCCTGAAAATTCCGAAGTGAAAAGTAAAATAGACAGCTCCTCCCATTCTTCAGAGAAAGATAATTCATTTCAGACACTCTATATACATAAATATACGTGTACCTCTTTTGTTTTTCATTTAACACAAATGGTATACTGTCACGTATTCATGTTGCTCTACACCTTGATTTTTTTCATATAATATATGTCTGAAAGATATTTTCATGTTATTATCTACTGCATTCTTTTTAATGACAGGAAGATTTATGCTATATAGCTATTGTATAATTTACTGACTCAGTCCCTTATCATTGAACAGTTAAGTTTCTTACAAACTCACAAACAATGCAGCCTATCATCTATCTTTGAGCAAATGAGAGAGCATGTAGAAATTCCAGGATGTGGAATTATTGCGTCAATGATTTATCCAGCTTAAGAGAGTTAGAAACTCATGAATTCTAGGTCAATTCATAGCACCTTTCATAGCTGTAAATTTACATTAATTATATGATATTTGTATCATGATTATTTATTTAGATCTCTGCTACTAGACTAGATTGTAAAATCAATGAGTGAATTTTTCTTTCCGTTGCTATTATAATGTTAGCCTGGGCCAGTGGATGACATAGAGTAAATGCCCAATATTTGTTGACCAGACAAATAAATGCTAGCCTCTTCCCTAAGGTGTTGGGCTAATTCCATGTAAGGCGAATGACTGTTAGAATTCAAATGAACTGTAGTTTTCTTTCTTTCAATCAAAAAGACTTTTTGTTTATATATTTTTTTAATGTAGTACAATAGGGAAAAACATCATTGAGAGTAAAAGTGTGACTTTTCCCCACTTTGGCTCAGTTAATGGCATCTATGAGAAGTCTAGATATTCTTTCCATGATGATGCAACCTATACATCTCCAAAAACTTAGTCAAATTACTTAAATTCCAGGCTGAATGTTGAAGAAGACTAAATATTTCAGCTAAGTTTTGGGGCCTTTCTGGCCCAAATCTGTCAAGAGGTGCTTCCCAAACTTTACAGTGCCTCTGGGCCTCACCTGCCGAGAGTCCAGGTCAGGAGCAATGAGTTCTGCCTTTTTAACATGCTCCCAAGGTGCTTCTGATGCAACTGATCATATGGGCACAGTTGAAGAATGCTGCTCAACACTGTGTAACAAATATTTCACCTGTCTGCATAGCATCATTTCATCTCTTCTTTTCAAATTGGAACAGATAGAATCAGTCTAAGGAAACATGGGATAATTTTCTTAACTTAAAAACAAATAGAGGATAATTTCCTAGTTCTCCAGAGCAGCAGGTTATTACATTTATGAAAAGGTTTTGGTAACATCTCCGCATTAAAACATAGGGAAGCAATAGATATATTCCTGAAATTGAAACGTCTTTCTTCAAAGCAAGTATAGCAGTACCGGTAACAGTAGGAGGCAACCCATTTGTAAAATGTTCCATTAAGATGCAGTGCATAGCAATAAACTTTTGGATTAGTATTGTTTGCTTCTAAATACTCTAGAATTGCCTATAATATAAAGTGATTGTTTTGTTTTTTTTAAACAGACTATGATCTAGAAAGGAGACCTGTGAGGAATGAAGTGGCCAAGAGCCCCTACAGGCAGCAGAAACAGCTGGAGTCTCTACTTCTTGCTAGACATAAACCCAAAGGCCCAAGGGGAGAATTCTAGGAGACAGGACTGGGACTCAAAGAACATGCATGTTTCTAAATCAGTTGAGTTGGGGGACAGGTAATGGTGGTGTGTATAAGGAGATTAGTTCCACGTGGAGCCAAAGATCTTAAAGTATACTCTGGTGTGAGATGGAACTATGAGAAAGGGACAGAAACCAACACATATTTAATGCCTTCCTATCAGGTTCATTTCTCAAAATTTTAAATACATATTTAATCTTCGTTATAATCTTGGGAAGAAGGTAGTTTTAGCCCCACTTTACAAATGAGATGACTGAGTCTCAAAAGGGCAAAAGCAGGTCTAAGGTCATACAGTTACTAAGAGTATTGATGGAATCTCATTTACATATGACAGAATCCAAAGTCTGATGCTCTTTCCATGACATCCCATTGCAGGTGTGGGCAAGGCTTGTCATGTAAGGGCATGGCTCGTGTTTTTAAGCATATGAATAAGTTGTGCTTTCGAGGTCAGGCAGTTTTGTGTTAGCTGCTGTAGTAAATATTGATCTCTGTTAACACAAAGTGAGTGATAATAGTTTGGGCTAAGAGATAGTATCACATTTTCAGAAAGTTTAGAAAATCTGGAATGGTGACACTTGTCACATTAAAAGCCTTTATTAGGGGTGAGGAAGTGCCAATAGCAGTAGTTTTTGAGGAAGGAAAGCCTTTTACAGAAGGTAGGGAAGAAATTCACAAGAAATCACAAAGGCCAGCTATTAACAGGAACAATGAGAATGTTGTAGTGTTCAAAGATTTTGTTTATTTATAATTATTAATAGGTCCCAAACCATATGATACCTGGAACAATTGTCTTTGTAGGGAAGCTAAAAGTGTAACACATTTTTCAAGGGAAATATTAACTGACAATGAAAGATGGTGATTTCCAGATTGTACTAGGAGTATTGGTTCAAAGCCTGCAGTACTATTTTCCAAATTCCAGAGACTCAAGAAAAGGTGTTATGTCAAAATCTCAGATAAATAAGTTTTTATTTATTTGTTTCTGCTAATGCCATTGTTCATATTCTTCCTACAAGTTCAAACAGAAAGATATATTCTATTGAAATTATGAATCAATTGAGAACTTTCTATATGGTATTAAATAAGGTAACTCTGTACTCTGGTGTAAGATACAACAAAGTGTAGCCTAATCAATTGCTATTGATTAGGTTAGAATGGGAGGTGCTAGGACCTGGAATAGATATATCCATTGGGGTGATTCATGCTCTGGCATAAAGCTCGGGAACAAGTAAGAAGAGAAAATCCAAAGCTGCAGAAGAAAATCTGCCACCTGGAGAGTATACCTCAGACTACAGATAACTACTAAGGCATATGGGAGTCTAATTCTGGGTATCAGTTGGGCAGGGAGAAAACAGCCAGAGGCAAAGAGGACTGGGGCCTGAGATGCGTGGGAAGTTTTTTCTAGGAAGGCTTTTTGCTGATAGGGCCTTGGTTACCTGGCTAGGTACTTAGGAAGGCTCTAAACATCCCAGAATGGAAACTGTTAAGAGGAAAGCAAATCCCAGAGGATTTTGCTCTCACATCAAAAGAGTGAGTGACCTAGTTACCTGAACTGGGGTCCAAGGTCAGGAATGAGTCCCTAAAACAGGTAAAAAGGCCTGATTGTCCCACCTCCATCCAATGACTGAGCCTTATTTGCAGGCAGAATGACTTGATGATGAGTCTCAGTTTCCTGGGATACCCTGACCCCAAGTAGAACCGTTCCCCATGCTAAAGGTATTAGCTTAGTTGCCTCCATAGACTACAAGACCAGACAGAACAAAATGCATTAATGGACTCTTCACCGTGGCTTATTTCAACCTATGGTATGCTGCTGCTGTTGCTGCTGCTGCTGCTGCTGCTGCTTCTCCTCTTCCTCCTCCTCCTTCTTCTTCATCAAGGAAAGTATGTTAGGGAATCTTGTCAACTACCTCATTCATCAAACTTGGTTCATGCTGGATCTCAGCTACTTTCAAAAGATAAAAGAAATCCTCAGAGGATAAAAATGACTAACATTCAGCATATTCCAGCAACTGTGATATGACTCTGTAGGCATTCCCTAAGGGTCCCAAAGATACCTTGAGCAATATTACTTTATTTAGAATAAATGTATCTCTCCCTACTCCCTCAAACCATCTTCACTGATTCCAACTTATCCATCACTTCTTCCAAAATTCAACCATGATTACTACTTTAAAAAGGATAGTCCTCATTTTGGAGTACGAAATTTAATGTTTGTGTGGGCATATTTTAATGTAGTATTGACAAACACACACTTACGTTCATTTTCTTAAGAACTCTGTAATGTTGGTAGTTTAATAATGAGTGACATTTATTAAGTGCTTTGTTATGTCCCAGACACTATTCTAAATATTCTACACTGTATTAAGGCATATAATTCTCACAATAAACCTATGAGATGGGTACTATTATTTTATTTATTTTATAGATGAGAAACAGTGTAACTTATCTAAGGGGATAAAATAAAAGCTGAGAAGTGGCAGAATTAGGATCTAGAATTAAGCATTTCTTTTACAGATTTTATGTGCTTACTCACTGCAGCCTAGTGTAGGATTTCAGTTATGAAATATTGGTATTCAACTTCATAAGGTGGAGACCTGAGGTGACAAAATGTTGATTTGCCTGACAGCACCAATTTGTCAGCAGAGCTACAATTACAAGCTATCTCCCAAATCATAAGCCAGCACTCAAGCTATTGGACCATTCTTCCTTTTTACATAATATTATTACAGGCAACATGATTATCTAGGTGTCATTTCCATGCAACTTGTGATAAAAGAAATTGTTGGCTGCATGTAACAGTGGCCAAAAGAAATGACAGATTGAGTATGATCTTATTTCCCAGAGATGTAGGTTAAGCTTCCCCTTTTCTTAATATCTTTTCTGATGTTTAGTGATGTCTTGGGGAAAGCCCACGGTTTTAGTTTCCTATTTCTGTTTTTCAGTGATTACAGTTAAAGACATGCACACTCTCATGGGCACACACACACACAGAAAATATGAAGTCACTTAATGCTTAACATACTGGTATTTTAGTATCTGAGAGAAACCAGTAGGAAATTCCCAAGTTGATCAGCATTCCCTTTGCATTTTCTAGACACATAAAGAATTTTAATATTTTTAAAAGTTAACTGTCATATATTTAATCCTCATGAAACATCAATCAGATAGACTATTGCCAACCTCCCCAAGTCTCTGTTCCCTCAAAGTAGTTACCAGTAGTTATGTAGGTTGTAAAACTAGGAAGTGATGGGACCAGGTGTCGGCCCCAGGACTTCTGACTCCTACTCTGGTACTCTTTGCACAACAACATGCTTTTAGCTAGTTGCACACATTCATGCTTCTTTCTTCTGGATTTTAGAACACTTGGTCTGTAATACAAACTTCTGGGCCTGTGTCAAGGGTATCTCTCTGCTGAATCCTAAAGTTAGTGTTTCTCAGATTTTCAAATGCATGAGAATTACCTGGGAGTAAATGTTAAAAATATAAGTTCCTCAACCCAGTCTCCAGTTGATTTCCATGCAGGATGACCCATGAATCACATTAAGAAATGCTTAATAGTTAATAATTAATAATACATCCTAAGTACCCTTTCCTTTCCCTCTTTCTTGAGTGATTTCATTTGCTCCATTGGTTTGAGTTACCATCTTTGTGCTGATAGTCTCAAATCAGTGTCTTTGGGCTGACTTTCCAAACCTAGTTCGTTATATACATTTGTTCTTTCAGTCATTAATTCACCTACTAGTTAGCTCCTTCTTTAATAAATATCAAATTGCCTGGTTGGGCATATAGGCTATAGTAGTGACAAATTTTATTTGGTCTTTATCTTTGTTAAGTAGGTGAGATGAATTTAAATTTAAAAAATTATACAAATGTATAATTTTAAGTTTTGATAATTCCTATAGAAGTAAATACAAAGTGTTAAGAGAGCAAATTAAGTTTGGAGGTTAGAGAAAACACCCTGAGGAAATGAAATTTGATCTGAGATCTGAAGAATGAGTACATTCTTCTAATGTAGACTAAGAGAAAGGAAAAAGAGCATTCCACGCAGAAGAAATGGTGTGGAACTGGGTTTAAGGCAGACAATGGCATGCTGTGCTTGAGAAACCTAAAGAAAGCCAGGTGTGGCTGGAGAACATCAAGCAAGACAGAGAATGATGTGAGACAAATCTGGTGCAACAATCAGAGACCAGATTTCTCTGACTCTTATAGATTACATGGGGATTTTTTTTTTCTCCTGGTAACCATTGAAAGGCACTGGTATGATAAGTTGTAGGACTTACATCAAATCCGATATCCCACAGGCCTCAAACAAGTCATTCCTAACACTGAACTCTTTTTCTTCCCCTATTTCCGAGCCCTACTTCTCTTCCTGGATTCCCTATCTCGATAAATGGCACCGCCATCCTCCTGTTTGCTCAAGTCAGAGAGTCATCTTCCTTGGCTCCTTCCTTGCCACACTGTGGTGGACATTGGCCTCTTTTTTGGCTGCCTAGCATCTGAATTCCTTTCCTGCTGGTGTTTCTGAATGTGTGAGCCCTTGGAGGGAAACAGTACCGTGTCCTACTGCAGAAGTTTGAAGGGAGTTGGAAGTTCCTTCTCTCCGCCCCTGGCAGCTGCAGATTGAGTGCGCGCCTTAGACGTGGCTAATTGGAAGCTTCTGCTCAGGACTTTGAGTTTGGAGAGAATGATGCAAAATAGGGATAGTTAGAAATTCCACGTTAGCACTGTGCATGGAGTCATGAATCCAGGCCTAGTGGTTGCAATTGCTCATGGTAGGAGTGCCAGCAGTGGTGAACTAACCAGACTGTGGTGAGCCTTGGCCATGTTCTATGTCATCTCAACTCCTATATCTCAAGCCCCATTCTTTAAACTTCCAGTTGATTCTATGATCTATGCACTGAAACCTTTTTCTCCTTTTATTAACCAAAGTGAATTTGTTACTTGGGGTACATTCGTCAACCCAAATTCAGTTACTGAACAAGCTGTGACAATTTTGTCTCCTAATTATCTCTCAAATACAGCAAATTCTCTCAATCTTCACTGTCTCTACCCTAGTTCTAATACCCATCATCTCTTGCTTGGACTATTTTTAGAACTTCCTAACTGGGCTTCCTGTGTCTTTGCCCTGCTCTCCCCTGCCCCGTTCCCCAATTTGACACCTCTCTGCATCCAGAGATACATACAAATCTGCAAAACTGTAAAAGACATTTTTGTAGTACTTTTAGGGTGAGGTCAAAACAAGCAATGGCCCCATTGTCCCGAAAGTACCTGTTTACTTGCCGCCTCGCTCACTAGACAGTGAGCTCCTGGGAGTGTCCCTGGGCATCTCTCCCAGTGTCCACCAGTGACCAGCAGTGAGGCAGCAGGGCATAGCGGTTGAGAGCATGGGTTCTGGAGTTGCCCTACAAGTTATGTGATCTTAAGCAAGCTGTTTAATTTCTCTGTGGCTCACTTTCCTCACTGACAAAATGTAGATAATGATGGTATCTCTATAAGATAAAAATAAAATAAATAGAAATAAGATAAGCTTTCAGCTGAATCAGTAGGGAGCCAATCTACCTAAAAAGCGTAAAGACTTCTTCCTTTGATCTTAAACTATTTTTGAGAAATATGAGCCAGAAGCCAAATGTTATAATTACCTTCCTATATATTTTTTTAACTGAACTAAAATAACCATCCAGAATGCATTTTGGAAAGTGATCAATTATGTGATGATTTTTGTGGTTTGAAGTTTTGAAAGACTCTGGGCACAGGCAGCTTGGCACAAGCTGCTAGACACAGTATTAATAGCTACAGTTATTGGTGTTTTGATGAAACACAAAAACATGCAACTGCCTGAACTCTCTGGCTTGTTAACTGCTTTGCCTTGGGGCAGTTTCAACATAGAGAACCAAGGAAGTTCATCAACATTTATTGAGGCTGCGAGAGTGGTGAGCTCAAGATTAGGGCTATGAGAAGGGAGAAAACTCAAGATGCAAAGATGGATTCTTTTCTTGGTAGGGTTACATTCTGGTTCAGGTCAATTCAAAATTATTTCTTGAGCTAACTGTTGTGAGAGGCGTTGTGGCTTATAATCAAATATTATTATTCAATTGTTTATTAAAAATTATTTATTAGCACTTACCTGAATGTATACTGTGAAGGACATCATAGTGATATATAGAAAACACAGAAAAGATAATTAAATAACTGGATGACAAATGATGCTTACTATTTTATTATTAATAATTATTACTTAATTCATAGCTATTAATTATGACTGCTAATAAGCTTAGAGGATAAAAAGGAGTCATAACATTAAAGATAACAACTAACATTTATTCAACTCAAACTGTATGACAGAGGTGAGTACTCTGCATGCATTTTTCAACTTAAGTCTCCACACACGCTCGAGAGGTACAGCAGATGTCTCTGGAAATCCATGTCACCTTCCTGAGCCTTCCTCTCATTTTAGCTGCAGCTGTTGTGGACCACAGCATGTGAGCTCAGCCTCATTTCCTGACAGCCTCCCACCTCAAGCAGGTGCCTTCATTCTTTCGGATTTCTGCCTCAGAGTCTCCCTGATATTCGTGGATTCCCCTCAGCAACCCTCAAACAGAGGTGTTCAGGAGTTCTAGATAATGCGGCAGCCTTCCAGCCTTCCGGAGCCCACACCTCTGGAGGTCCCAGCTGATTCAAGCTTCTGGTGTCTTCAGCGGCAACCTCAGTAATAGGCCCTTAAATTGGCTTTTCCTCCTTTTCTGCCTCATTCTTCCTGCTCCTCATTCCTGCTCCCAGGGACCACCTCCCAAAGAAACTACTTACCTTTATGTCCTTGTCCTAGCCTCTAGTTTTGGGGAAACTCAAACTAAGACTTGAAGTTATAACTGTTAGTGTCCTCATTTTACTGAGGAGGTCATAAGAGTCTTAGGTCATTAAGCTGAGTGTCACTTGCCTAGCTGACTGACTTACAGCAGAGCAAGGGTTTGAATACCTGCTCTTAATTGCTCAACAACCTCTTGTGAACAAGATGAAGCTACTAGTGAAAAGGGCCTAACTAATTGCTTTCAGAATGCTTCAGTTTGAGAGGCCTTAGGAATGATTTCAGACAGTGAGGTGAATTGGGTTAGAAATTGTTAATGACAACAGTAAGTGAACAAAAACACTCCTGTATATTTTTGGAAAGCGTTAGGGCAAAATTGTGTAGACGTCACTCGGGCTTCCTTCATCCTCTTTGTACCCCGCAGCCTCTCCCCACCCCCAGTCTGCTGGGCTGGCAGAGCTGTGTCTTCTGATTATTGTGTCCTGTAGCCACCTGCTTTCTGCATTATCCTCTCTTGCCCTTCCCAACATTGCTTTTTAGGATAACTCTGATATTCTTTATAACTGATTTTTAGTTAATAAGCTGCATCTCCTGGGGATGTTTGTATTTTTATGCCTTTTCTCTTCTGTCTACAATGACAGGTTTTCCTGCTCGTAAAGGCATTTTAGGCAGTGGCAAACAGGTAGGGTATAGTTTTTGGATAGCAGAGTTGTCCAGATATCCTGAAATCATGGCATTTTTGCAACTGAGCACACATAAGGCTGGGCTTGAATGAAATCATCTTTGAACAATTTGAAGTTTCTACTTTTTGAGGTGGAGTTAGAGGGACTGATAGAGCTGCAAAGAACCAGGGCATTATTTATGTCCAAAACTTTGGGAAGAGGCACAAGTGTATGTCTTTGCCTGTGCGAATGTACACACATGCATAGTGACCTAACTGTACTGGTAGCTGGGCAAATGGTTTTACCCGATCCCTTTTATTCTAGACACTACAGAAATAGGGATCAAATACAGTGAAGTTTTGCTCTGGCTGCATAAAATTAACCATAATCACAGTCAAGTACATTATCTGCTTAACATGGTCACATCATTATTAAAACCAATTATTAACCAAAACCAATTTTTGCATATCACTGATGAACTTTGTCATAAATTTTGTTTGTTATAACGATGAATTATTTATTACATGGGAACTTGATCTTTATGGTCTGCTACTGAGGTAACTCATTTTTCTGTCCATGACTTAAACAGTTAGTGAAGTATTAATTAGAAGGATTTCCTTTTCTTATGGAAAAGACATGACTCTATAGGTCTTAAAGACTGAGGACGACTGTAGAAGCAGGAAATACATCTAATTTATAGTTCAGGGTCAGATGACTTCTTTGGGCTCAGTAGCAGTATTGGGTTATGAGTGTAACCATTGATTACTATCATTTGATTCTGTTGGTGGGTTTGATTTCTCTGGCATTGTTCAGTGTGACTATAAATAATTTAGAAAGAAAAGCAGTTTGTGGGGAAGGAAGTTATTTCCATGTTAATGTAAATCAAGTCAGATTGATAAGAAAACACTCCTTTGATTATAAGACTGAATAAACATGAGGGATGCTTGGACAGGCCTAGAAGCCAACTCTTCAGAGAAACTTTCTCCACACTCTTGGGCTTCCCCCATTGCACTGGAGAATGCTTACTTAGGTTTGAAGTATAAATAACTATTAGAGAGTTGTTTATTTGCCATATTCCCTTTAGCACAAGGTACCAGACTCTCTCTTTTAAGGTAAAACAATAGAAAACAAAGGAAGATAAGTAGATTTAATGTGGCATTTCTTAGACTCATGAGATTTTAGGCTATTAAGGGACCTTCTAAATCATTTAGGCCAATTCTGTAATTTAACAGCTGAGCGAACTGAGGGCCTGGAGGTTAAATGTTTTGTCTAAAATCACACAGTAATTGTGCTGAAGAACTTACTAGAAACTGGTTCTCCTCATGTAGTGAGTTGTAAAACGACATGCTGAGTTGAAATAAAAGGATGCTGCTATTAAAATAGCTGTTCCCTTAATGATGTTCCCTTAATGTTGGCATACATGCAATTGATAATAAGACTAATTGCCTCAGATCCTGTCATATAACATACAGGAAGAAACACCAATGCAAAATACTCAATGAACTTCTATTTACCAATATTAGAATGAAAGTCTGAAAATGCAAAAAATAAAAAAGGGAAATGTTAAAGCAGTTTTGAATGAGGTTAGAGAGACATCATTACTCTGGATATATCTTAATTCTTAATTTTCTCTATTGAGTGATAAAAATAATTCTTTCAATCACCTTTCTAACTTTATGTTATTGTCATGGGATTTTGGAGCTGGAATGGGTCTTGCAGATCACTGAGTACAGTTGTTCTCAAGCCTGGATGCATGCCAGCGTCACCTGGTTGAATTTTATATACAAAAGTTCTCGGGTCTCACTCCTGAGGATTCTTATTCAGTGGGTCTGGAGAAGGCCTGGGAATATGGATCATCCATGGGATTCCCTAAGT
This sequence comes from Equus asinus, assembly GCF_041296235.1. NCBI lineage: Eukaryota > Metazoa > Chordata > Mammalia > Perissodactyla > Equidae > Equus > Equus asinus. Next base: position 143,839,042 of record NC_091791.1, on the reverse strand, counting down.
CTCTGAAGACCAGCTGGGTTGGAGAACTCCCAGACTAATACAATCACCTTGTTTCACAGATGAGAAAAGCTGAAACCCCGGTGTGACATGCTGGCTCATTCTTATTTATTTATTTATTTTTAGCACAGCACATTGGAGTGATGTGAAAGGGAACTAGCCCCTTTAGGAAGCTGATCTAAGCACTAACTTCATGAAAGCTCTCACACTGAGCTTCTTGAGCACGTGTGACCTATATTTCTTTTTACTGTTCATTGTTGTGGGCTATGAAAAGCATCCAACAGGAATGAGCTGTCTAGTAAAATCCCCAGTTATATACAGTGGCGTGTCATCATGGGGTCATTGAATTAGTTCAATTAATGGAACTTATTTACAGGGAGAGAGAGAAAGAAAGTGAGAGAGAAAGAGAGAGAGGAAAAATAATTTAAATAGTGCCAGTGATTCCTCGTGCCAATTCATTCGGTGAGCTTTTGTCCCTGAATGGACTCCTCTGGTTTGCTCTCTGCCCCAGGAGGCTGACCTCTGCCTTTGCATTCAGTCCGCTTTGTCAGCAAGCTTCTGGTCAAGTTTGCAGGAGGTCAGCTGCAGAAGGGAAAGGAGGTCAGGGAATCTCTTCTCACTCTCAGCTTCAGTGCCTTAGCTCTGGCAGTAGCTGTGTCTCTCTGGTTCCCAGCTTCTGTCAGCCACCATGGCAGCTCGCACTGGGCACACTATTTCACCACCCCCTTTACCCTTAAGCCCCAGGCACAGTAACCATTTCCCTCTGTATCTAGTCTTTGGAATGTTACCATCCCTTTTTGTCCCCTTAACCCAGCTCACCCCTCTGTAATTTGTCCCTTTCTTAAAGAAGTTCATTTGAACCAGTGTTGTTAATTGTTTTCTGCAGACAGCTGTATTAGTACAAGATTGGAAATAGAATTATTTGTTTCCCTCAGAAATTCTAAATTCTTGAGTTCCTTTATAGTGCTGGTAACTTCTTGAACTGAAAATAATTTATCTTTAAGAATAAAGTGATGTGAAATTTTACCTGCATACTTACTTGATTTGCATTGCATGTTACTGCATATTTTATCATTTTTGAATACATACTAATGTACAAGTTTGTTGACACATAACTATAGACAACATACTTTGTAAGCTATGTAAGATATTTTCAAAGGTAATTTTGACTACATAGGCTTCCTCCTTAGCAACTGACTTCAGAACCTCCTTCTGTGGTTAAGTGAAACTTTGCTGTATACACCATAAAAGATTTTAAAGCTGGGAGAGAAACCACAGAGCAAGAGAACCAGGGTAGGAAAAGTTCAGTTTGTCTCATTCCCACAACCTGCAATTTACTGCGGCCCAGAAGTCTGAAACAAACCCTTCAAAATGCCCCCTGCAGGCTATACACTGGTGCAACCACTTTCAAGAACAACTTGGCAATATTTACCAAAGTTTCAGGCAAACATATCTTTTTTTCCCATCATTTCTTCTTTTGCGAATGATGCTTCAGATAGACATGGGTATGCTGTTCATCTCAGCATTGTCATCTGTAACACAGTATACAACCTAAACATCCGTTGTCATATGAAACACAGTATATAACTTAAACATCCATCAAGGGAGATGTTAAAAATGTGTGATGTATTCAGACACTGGATTACTCGCTGTCACTATAAAGAATGATGTATATCTAGATGCTTGAGCTATATTTAGTCGAAAAAAATCCAAGGTACAGAACAGCACATGTTATGTGACCCTATTTGTGAGATATATTCCTATGTTTTTCTTTTTCTTTTGTTTTTAGTCATAAACAGATATTAGTTGTGTTATAAAAATTAGCAAACCACACTGCTCCAGTAATGGTGGTGAGAACTTAGAAGTACCCAACAAATACTTACTGCTAATTAATTTACTGACTTTCTAGAAACTCATTATCTCCATTTGAGAGATCCCTCTGTCTGGGGAACTCCTTTCACATTCCACTGCCCTCACTCTTACCACTTTATAAATCTAAAGCTCATTGCTGGGTGCATGCACCTTTGTCACTAGGGAGGTAGCTCAAGCTCGGACTTTACTTACAGAAAAACTCCTGTGCGCACCATCACTCAGAGAGAAATGTGAAAACTGATTTCTGCAGGTGATGAGAAGGTTTTCATCATCCAAGATGTCAGTGACACAAATGAGAATGGATGAGAGCATGATGCCAGGAAGCAGAGTGTCTAAGACAGGACTCCAAAAGCCCAAGCAACTCACAGAGAGGTTTCACACAGGGGGAAGGTATTAAATCAAAGAGAGCAGGTTTACATTCCTAGGTGAAGTCATTGGCTGCCACAAAGAGATAAAAAAGATGAAGATGTGGTCATAAATTCCTCTGCCTTAAAAGATAGATCCAGTAGTAATACTTCAGCGATTTTGTAGGCTGGCCACCCGGGACTTGAGGTTACAAAGAATTATTGTCATGCTAGGGCCTTGCAAGCAGAGTTGAGAGATTTGTCTTCAGAGCACAACACCTTTCCTTTAGGGACACTTGTCTCTACCTGCTTTCAGTCTTGTATTTATTCCCAAAGAAACTTGGAAACCTAACCATTTTGTTTCTCAATGCTAAGTGAATAGTGTTAACACACTTAGAGAAGTCATGGGAACGTCTTGTATGAATCACACAATTATCTTTTAAAGTGAACACTACATCCCAACACAGGCCAAACTAATTTCTAAGGTTAGAAGACAGGTTAGGGGCTGGCCCATGGTTGAGTGGTTAAGTTCACATGCTCTGCTTTGGACGCCCGGGATTTGCCGGTTCGGATCCTGGGTGCAGACCATTGCACCGCTCATCAAGCCATGATGTGCAGCATCCCACGTAGAGGTACTAGAATGACCTACAACTAGGATATACAACTACGTATTGGGGCTTTGGGGAGGGGAAAAAATATGAGGAAGATTGGCAACAGATGTTACCTTAGGGCCAATGTCCTCACCAAAAAAAACAAAGACAGGACAGTGGTTACTCTATCAAATAGATAATCTTCTACTATATTTCAAATGCATATAGACTCTAGTGTAATTAATAAATTATAAACTCATTTTAATGTATAAATGAATTAAAAGTTGCTTTTGCTATAATCAATAGATGCTAAAATAGCAAAATAATTATTGACATTTTTCTGGTCGCTTACCCAATGCTAAGCCTTTTAGATATGTTTTTTTCCTGCACAATGACCCAATGAGGAAAATACTATTATTGCCCTAATTTTGTAGCTGAGGAAGGCAGGGAGTAGAGACTTGAACTACTTGCCCAGGGCACATTATAAAGAAACTCAGAGTGGAACACCTGGGCCTCTCTGACTATAAAACACTTTTAACCACTTCAATTTGGTGCCTAAGAGTGCAACCTCTATTGAAGGGGAAGTCTGCAAAATTATGTGAATGCTAAAAAGGGTAGCTAATACTCAAAATAGCTGGAGGCAGTGTTAAACTCAAGGCAGCTATTTTTCTTTCAAGAAGATTTCCCTGTTTAGGAACAATGTTTTAACTGGAAAGCACAGAGTACTCAGCACAAGTCTCCTCTTAGTGCTAGGTCCTTCAGCAACCCAAACAACATAAAATAAGTCACATTTAGTCTTCACACCGGGATCAATTTCTTGGCGGTTCTGCCCTTTATGTGGGTGGAGTGGCCTGCTTCTGGTGACATAGGTAAAGGCAGAAGGTTTATTAGCATACTGATTCTCCTTGCTGTGCCCAGGATCTTCTCAAATGAGTCACTGGGGGGTTTTCCAAGTTCATCCAGTCATAGAAATTCAGAGGTAAAAGAACTTTGAAAGTTGTCGATTCTGTTCTGGTCTTCTGGCACCTCAAGTTACCACTTATAAAAGTATTTTGGGGAAGTCCATTTGGCTTTTTGGTTTAATTCATGGTTTTTTGTGCATCCTATTAAATTTTTTTTTCCAAATAAAGCTCATAAGTTTATTGGATGAAATTTGACAAATGCAAGAGAATCTGTATTCTTTTACAAAAGTGGGAAGTATAAAAGTGAACTATTTTCTAGATGTCTTCGAGAACAACTTTGGAGCAAGAAAATTCTATTTATACCTTGCTTTAAAATTAATATTCAATTTATTACAGTTAAAAATTTTTAAAAAACATGGTTCTCCTTATTCTTTTAAGTTCAATCTGTATATCTTATTCTATTCATAGATGTAGTAAAATTTTAAGAATCACTTGTTAAAATCAAGGAGACTGAATTAATGTTATGTTCCATTTACAAATGAGGTTAACTACACAATTTTAAACTTTTTAAATTGTATTTATATATAAAAATACTTGATTTTTTGAACACTTTGACTGATAAAAAGAACGTTCCCAAGTCATTAATTCTTTAAAATATAATAAATTAAACTTATAAGTAAAATGAATATCAAGTTCTTTTAAACATCCCAACACTGTTTAGAAACTTAACTAAATTCTCTTTGAATAACTAAGATCACAATTCCAAAATCAATTAATTATATTTAAATTTATAATCCTGAGGCTTATATGTTAGCTTAATAAATTGAATTGTCTTAAATATTTTTAATACTTTACTAAATATAGACAGATTGTTTTCATTTTTACAAAAACCATTTTCCTGAACTTAACACAATTGTTTTCTAATTATGGGTTTGATTTCTTACCTCTGTTATAAATTTTAAACATTTCTGTTTAAGTCCAGTTGAGGTTACAAGTCTGGGGCCTCCATGCTGTACTTGATTCTCCCTGTATCCCTTACCCACAAATTGACCTGCTTTTTATAGTTGCTATGACAACAGGGACTCCATGTCCTTTAGAGGACATTGTCCTCTCCTGAGTTCAGTCTACTGTTATGTAGCATTGCTGTCAACTCCCATTGTGATTGTTTGTGATTCTCTTCATGGCTTGCTTAGGTTTTATACTTATTTGATTCGCTTAATATATTTTAATGTTTTCCCATATGCCTCAAAACACATTTTCTTTCTATGCCGTCGGATATTTCACACCATATGTAATACTTTTGAAATCTCATTTAACTTTATTGCCTGATTTGTGTTGTTGGAATTCTGTATTCTTTTCATATTGTTCCTGACTGGCAGAGCCACAATGAGATAGAGTGACATGGCATTGGATACTGTATGTCCCTCTGGTCTTTGGCTCCACAGACATAACTGAAGTTAAGCTAATGACAGTAAGGAAAAATAATCACCATCTAGAATGCTTCCACACAGCTGCTGCGATTGTTGACTGTGAGCATATTGACTTCCAATATTTCTAAGGTTAAAGTGTGCCAGGGCTCAGTGCTTGGACTCTTTCTTTTTTTCTATTTTCACTTACTTTCTAAGTGATCTCATTCAGTCCAATGATTTTAAATGCCACTTATATGCTAATGACAACCACTTTCATATCTCTTACTACAGACCTCTTTCCCACTTCTAGATTGTTATGATCCAACTGTTTACTTGACTACCTCACTTGGATGTCCAGAATCTATCTTCTTCTCACATACCACTGTCTCCCATCCATCCCCCCCTACTGTGTGCCTCCATTATCTCCACCCTGGGTTACTGCAGTGGCATCTGAACTGACCTCCTTGCTTCTGCTCTTGACCCTTGCCAGTAGCCAGGATGAGGTTATAAAGGTTAGAGTGTGTCATCATGTCACCCTCTGCTAAAAAACTCTACAATGGCTCCTCATTTTACTGTGAGTAAGAGCCAAAACCCTAATAGTGGTCCTATGTCCTCTTCTCCCATTACCTCTCCAAATTCTTTTTCTTTTCCTGCTACTGAGCCCCACACTCACTTTGCTCCAGCCACACTGGATTCTTTGTGTTCCTGTAGGTCACCAGGAGCACCCCTGCCTCAGGGTATGATATAGACTTGACTTAGCAGACCCCAAGACAAGGTGAATGTGACTAGTTTATTTTAAAAGTGATGCCAGTTTAACACTGTATGGAAGAGAAGAAATGAGTCAGAGATGGGAAGGAAGCCAATAAAGAGTGTGTCACTGCTGTGGTCACGTGGGTTTATTCCCTCTGAATAACTCTAGAACCTCGCTACTTAACCTATAGTCTGTAAACTAGCAGCATTGGCATCACTTGGAAGTTTGTTAAAATGAGACTCTCAGATCCCACCCCAGACCTACTGAATCAGAATCTGCATTTGAACAAGGATGCCAGGTAATTCATACGTCCTATTTGATGTTTGAGAAACGCTGCTCTAGGAGGTAATGTAGAACGTGCTTCAGAGTTATCCCACTGAAGGGCAGGGAATCTGGGGGTATTTTTTTATCAACTCCTTGGCTGTCATTGGTTGAGTTCTGATTTCAGGGCCGTTAATTTCCAGATTGCCTTGTGTACTGACTGAGCATGCTCCATGGCCTGAAAATAGAGGCCTTCAGGAAGTGAGTCACAGATGTTTGCAGTAAACCGTTTTCAGGTGTAAAAAGGTGTGCACTCAAATATGAGCAGTGTACCAACAGCATCTGCTCCCAAGCCTGTGCTCTAGCTGTTATTTCAGCCTGAAATGTTCTCTCCTCAGGTATTTCTATGGCTATGAGGTTTTCTTCTGTGTAATACTGGAACCTGCGTGCACCAACCCAGAATTCCCACTTCCCATCATCCTGCTCTTCCCTTGCTTTTGTCAATTGTACTTATCCTTCTCGTTCACGGTATAGTCCATTTACTTACTATGTTCATTGTATGCCTGCTCCACTAGAAAGTTAGCTCCATTGCAACAGGGAATTTGATCTGTTTTGCTTACTTATTAGAATAAATAAATTTCTGTATTTTTAAACATAAATAAGATAGTAGTATACATAAAATTTTGAATCCTGCATTTTGTTTAGCATTATATCATAAATATTTCCCATATCATGAAAGCTCTTAGTAAATGGCATTCTTTGTTGGCTGCCAAACATTCCATTGACTCTATAAATTAGAAATAATTTAAACATTCCTGTAATGTTTGGCATTTAATGTGTTTCCTATTTTCTTTTGGTGATTATAGATAATGCTGTGATGAGCTTCTCTGTGCATAAATCTGTTTCATTTTAAATATAATTTCTTTAGAATGGATGCCTAGAAGTTAAAATATTGAGATAAAGGCTAAAAATTACTGTCAAGATTCTTGATGAATACATACTTCCAGAAATTTTGTCCCCAAACACGTCTAACCAACAATGAATGAATATGCCTGGATCACCATACCCTTTCCATCGCCCTGAGACAGCATAGTATAGTGGTTAAGAGCATCTGTCTGGAGATAAACTGTCTTGGACTGAATACCAGTCATCAGGCAGTTCACTGACTTATGAGTTGTGTGCCTTTGGACAAGTTACTTCACCTATCTGTGTCTCACTTCCTCCATTTGTTAGGTGGGAATGAGGAAAATCATATTGCTTACCTAATGTTGCTGTGAGGATTTAATTACCTAATATAGGTAAAGCACTTAGATGAGTAACTGGTACTTGATATAAGCACTATGTAACTGTTGGCTAGTATTATATTGAGACCTTTTAAAATTGATAATGAATAAATGATACTTTGCTTTGCCTTATTTGCATTTTGAATTGCAGCTTGAAGTTGAAAATTTCTCTTTATATTTTCTCTTTTGTGAATTTTATCTCCTCCTAGTGTTTTCTTATTGGTTTATACAGTAAGAAAATTAATTTGTTATATTTGGATAAAATATTTTCCTAACTAAATGATTGCTGGTTAGTTGTTTGTCTTTGATATCCACGTATATTTGTATGTTATATGGTAATATATTAATTTTCTTTTATTGTGTCCTCATTTTTTAAGTTTAGAGGAATTTCCTCATTCAGAAATCAGAGAGATGTTTGCCTATATTTTAGATTTTACTTTAATTGTTATAGGCTTTCTTTTTGCCTCTTTTATCCTTCTAAAATGCATTTTAGTGTATTTTAGGAGCTAAGTTCTAATTTGGCTTTTATTTTCAAATTAGCCTCCAGTTTCTGAAGAGATTTGAATAAGAGCAGAGAAGAAATTGAATCAATTCTCTAATTCACTTAAACTTTCATAGGGGAGCTCTTTTTCAACATTTTCACAAGAGCCCCATGATGCTTATCAGAGCTTCAGCGTAAGATCACCCATGATATTTGTAATTGGCAGGGGGATTAACTCTAACTCACTCATAATTGAGACGGTGGTACCCAGAGAGTTTTAACTTCAGGGCAGGTTTTGAGAGAGGCTACGGAATAAGTGTTCTCAAATGTGCACAAAACATCTGGCTTCCTATGAATAATGTGATGTCATCTGTTGAAGGAGTCTGTTGCTGGGCACAATTCAGGGTGATGGAAGTTTCTAGCATTTCATCCCAACTGAAGCCTGTCTATTCTGAGAATATAGTGCTGTCAGTAGTGAAAGGGATTATTTGGTAAGATTTATGGAGACTGTAATGTTTCAAAACCTGGTCTTATACATCTCAATTTAGCATGAGGGAGTTAGGGCTTGGCTTTATAAGAAATCATACTACTACAGAATCAGGTGTTAGAGCCCTGTATCTAAATAATTGCCAGAAAGTTTTTATTTTCTAAAAATTTCATTTTCGAGATTTTCATTTGAATGAAAATAGATTGGAATTTATCATTGAAAATGCAAGTCTGTAGATATAACCTTAACAGTGATTTTTTTCACCAGTAATAGATAAGCATGCCTGTTGTGGCATAGCCTCACCAATAATGTATGTTGTCAGACATATTTTTGCCAATTGATAGGTATGACATATTTCAGTGTAATTTTATTCTGAATTTCCCCTATTGTAATGAAATAAAATATTTTTTTTATATAACCAGGATTATTTTTGTATTTGCCTCCTCAAAATTTTGGGCTATTTTTCTTTTTTACGATTGGCCCTGAGCTCACATCTGTTGCCAATCTTCTTTTTTTTCTTTTTTTTCTTCTTCTGCCCAAAGCCCCCGGTACATAGTTATATATTCTAGTTGGAGGTCCCTGTAGTTCTGCTATGTGGGACGCCCTCTCAGCATGGCCTCATGAGTAGTACTATGTCTACGGCCAGGATCTGAACCAGCAAAACCCTGGGCCATGGCAGAGGCGTGCACGAACTTAACCACTTGGCCACTGGGCCAGCCCCTGGCTATTTTTCTAATGGTGGCTTTTTCCTTTAACTTTAGAGTATTTTTACATTGATTGCTAGTCCTTTACCTATGATATATGTTGCAAATATTTTCTCCTAGTTTTAAATTTTTCTTTACTGTGGTTTTTTGTCATGTCAAATTTTCATACTTATTTAGTTACATTTATCAATCTTTTGTTCCATCTAAATTTCAATCATAGTTAGATTTTCCCATACCAAGGTTCTAAAGGAATGGACCCATGTTTTCTTCTAGTAATGTTGTGGTTTCATGTGTTTCATTTGTATCCTTGATCCATTTGGAGTTTATTCTGGTATATGGTATAGGGAATGGATCCAAATTCATCATTTTCCAAACCACTATCCAGTGTCCCAACACTAATTATTTAAAAGTATCTATTTTTACCTAGTGGATTGAGTTGACACCTTTATAATATACTATACTGAATTTTTATATTTACTCCGAGCTTTTTTTCCTGGACTTTCTATTTTTTCCACTGCTTAGTCTCTCTATTCATGTGCCATAGCTTTTTCAGTATTTGAAAAGGCCTGCTGCTAACCAGACAGCTGTATACTCTGTGGTTTTTCTTTTCCTGAATTTCTATTTTAAGGTTTTTTTTTTCACATGAACTTTAAATCCAGCTTGTTGACCTCAAAAATTTTTTTGGTGTTTTCATGGAGATTTGTATTTATTTTATATAAATATAAAATTAATATAGTATTATATAATATAAATTGAATGATAATGACATGTTTGTGGTGTCAAGATGTGCTCTTCAAAAGGCCTGCCTTTCTATTTGTTAAACTCCATCTTAAATGTTAATATTGAACTCTTTATATGCTCACGTTCCTTTTATGGGTCATTTCCCTTTTTGGATTGTACAGGTTATGCGTCCACACCACCCCCTCCTTTTTTTTTTTATTTGCTTTCACTTACCATCTAGGACATGTCTTCAATATAATTGTTTATTTGATTTTATAGTTATTCAGTGATAGAAATAGGATGCTCAGTGAAGTGGTTACTGTCAAATAAAAGGATATAGAAAAAGAAATATAGAAATCCAATTAACTCAAACTCTCTCATTGTTAACCTGGACTGTGTTCTAGGAACGTCAGACTGATTGGTACAAAAATGAAAGCATAAACCCCACAGTGAACATTTACTTCAAGTGTCACATTCTTTACAAAGCTTTCTGGGATGTATGCTTCCCTGCCCACCTATGATTTGACGGCCTCCTTCTCTGGGCCTCCACTTACCTTGTACATACTTTCATCAGAGTACGCCCCATTCTTTTGCTCTGGTCAACCTCTCCCTCTTAGACTGTAACCTCCTGGAGGTCAATGGCCATGACCAATTAGTCTTTGCATTCTCCTATCATAATGCCTGTCTTAGGGCCAGACCCTGTTAAACATTAATTTTATGATTTGGGGCAAACAGAATTTTGTGAATAGATTTAAATATTATGAATCTATGACTTGGTACTTTAAAAGTTCTTATATTTTTGCAGAAACAAGAAACTAGGATCATTAAACTGGATATTCAGCATCCACTCACTCTTTATAATTTAAATATGGACCTGTGATCTAAATTTGACAGACTTTCTTCACTCCTTAATAACTTGCCATTTTCTCTGCCAGTTATACAATGTATTGTCACCTATTTTCAATCATAAAGGCATATCACAATATCAATTATTTATCTCAAATATGTATTTTCCTTCTATACCCTGCCATCTTGATGAGAGCCCAAATAAAATTTTCACCAAGATACTTATTTTTTGTTTTTTATTTTATCTTGTTGGCTCCTCATGAAGGCTAAGAATCATCTCAGTTCATTTTTGCACAGTTGATTTTTGTTTTTCTTTAACACTCATGATGTCTGCTGCCCAATGAGTTGGATCAGCTATTGCAACGTCTGAACCAAATGTGGCAGGCATTGTTTGATCAACATTGCTAGATTATTTTATTTTCTTATTTTTTAATTACAATATACAGATAAACAGGCATTATTGTAGGGGTTGAAGTTGGTTATGCCACATGTTACATTACAAGAATCACTCTTTGTCTACAAAGGCAAATTGATTTGATTAAATTCATTAAAACACATTACCATATAATTAATTTATTACAATAAAATACTCATGCCTCACTTCTAAATTGGTTAAAACAGCTCATTGGTAGTATGTGAACAAAATACAAATGAAAAAATCGTATTTCTCTGTATTGGGTTTCCTTGAATGCTAAATTAGCTGCTTAGGAGTTGGTCCTTGCCAACTTGATAATTATCTTTTGTTCTGTCTTCTCTTCTGCCATTCTCTAGTAAAGTTATACCAAACTAACCATTCAATCATGCTTTGGTAAGTGTTTGCCTTGGGGAAATACATTCCTTGGGTTCTTTTTGTATATATATATTTTTCATATGTACTGCTACAAAACACACAAGTAAGTACTATCATTGATGACAGAGTTTTATTTGATGCTTCAAGCTGATCAACTGAGGGACTGTAGTCTGTTACCATGTCTAGACAAAATGCAAATGTGGTACTTGATTTTTTTTCTTACTGTCAGTATGCATTTGGAAAGTGTTGAGGATACTTCTCAATTGTTTTATAGAGTTAATTGTTTTATGGAATGAATTTTCAAGGCTTTTAAGACATCTTTGCTTAGGTGGTGTTTGACTTTTTGGGACAAATTTATTCCTACATACATTTTCTAGGAAAACATTGATAGAGTCAATTAAATAACAGGATGGAATGGAATAGAGGTTCCACTAATAGAAAATGAAAGGTTATGAAACTGAAATATCTGTTTTGTTTCCCATGGGTACATTTTAGGAATTTTAGGACAACTGAATGATGGAAGAGGAGAAATCCCATAAATGACTATAGGAGAGCTGTGGGTGCTCTCCCTGCATCCACAGGACACTCTCCATTAGCTTCTATAAAATCTCTGTATGATTTCTTTGGCTGTGGGAGCATGCATGGTCCATCTGAGGACAAGCCGGAAATGTGAAAAAAAATCACATCTTGGGAGCAGCCTTTAACTAACAACTAGAGGGAGTTGGTAGGTAAATCCCCCGGCTTCCTTGCACTTCAGTGGGGCGACTCTGAGGTGTGTTCTGTACCATTTTCCAGAGTCCATAGCAGGAATGAGCCCAAGTTTCCCATTGAGCTAACTTTTCTGTGTTGGCTTCCTTCCTCTTTCTCAATTTCCCAGTCCTCTACCATTGCTTTCCAGGATTGCCTCCCAAATAAACTGTTTACACTTACATCCTACTTCAGGGTCTGACTCGGGAAGAGCCCAATCTAAGATGGTGACCAATGGCTGTGCTCCTTTAGCATTCAGGTACCTGGGGAAAAAATTGTACTCTCCTCAGTACACTTTGGTTGTGCAAACAGAGGAAACACTTTCTTTTTGCTCTTGGAGGCTTGCCTACCTTGTGCCTTGGACCAGAGATGTTTTTCACTAATTGGACCACTGCCCAATTTCTGTTCATACCAAATCTCTCTCTGTTAAACTTGGGTTGGAACACAAAGACTAGTCTAAAAACCTCTGAGGAAGTATACATCTCCCTGTGTCCAAGTCCAGATCTTGGAATCTTGCCTCCCTTGTTAGCAAAATGGTACAGGAAGCCCCTTAAGCATGTGTAAGTGGAAGAGAACAAAGGGAACAAGAGAGTGAAGTAAGGAGGGAATGCGTACTCCATTGTGCGGATAACAGAAGGTACAAGAGATGAATCTCATTCCATGAAAACTTTTCATGCACAATGGCCTTACTCAGTATAAATACAGCCCAGTTATGGTTCTAGACATACTTGGAGGTAGGAAGAATCAAGGAGGAAGGAAAGTGGAGGCGGTGTGAAGTGAATGAGTCAGAGACCTTCTCAGCTTTCCCTTTAACCTAAGGTATGTCAGTTAAATCAGGGTCGTGGATATTTATAAATTTAAAAAAGATATCTCAGAATTTAGGTAGCTTATGTTATATACCAATAACTTGATTCTTAGTTGATGCCAAGATGGGGAATGACTCAAGATGATTTCTTATATCTTTTAACAGTTTCCATTCTCTGTGTTACTCTCCTAACAACTTAGAGGTCACAGTTTCCTATAGAGGGTGGTCCCAGCACCACATTCTAAACTGGTATGGTTCTTCACTCTTAGCCCCAAACTCCATCAACTACACTTTCCTTTAACTTTCCCCAAAGCTCAATCTCCAGGGAAAGCAAAATGCCATTGTTACTAAACATGTCATGCTCTTTCACACCTCTATGTTGTTGAATATACCCTCCCTCCTTTTGGAATGTTCTTTCCCTTTCATGTGGAAAGGAAGTTTAGTACAAGGCAATGATTCTCAACATGTTGTCCTTGGACCAGCAGCAGCCACAACATCAGGGAGCTTGTTATAAGCGCCAAATTTTGGCCCTATCCAAACATACTGAATTAGAAACTCTGGAGGTGGAGCCTAGCAATCTGTTTTAACAAGCCCTTTGGGTAGCTCTGATCCACTATAAATTTTGAGAACTACTTGTATAATGATTGACAGCTGTAAATATTGGAAACTGAAATAAGGAAGTCCTGCTGTAGCTTGGTGTACCCAGTTGTCCTTAATCCATCCCCAGCCCCTTTCACTGAGAGACAAAATTGTAATTAGGAAGGCTCATTGGCCTTGATTCAGGCAGCTGATGTGAGGGGAGAAAAGGCTCACTCCTTCCTATCAGGAATAGGCCTTGGGATCATGATGGGAACAGATGAAGATAAAATCTGTGGCTGTTGGTTTTCCCCTTCCTGGAAGAAAGAAGATGCCTTCCTGTTCCAAAATATCTCCTCAATACTGACTGAAATTTAGCCAACTAGAGTTAATAAGAAAACATTCCTGAGTAGGTTAAAGAGTATGTAGGGAGATGATTAATCATAAACTTAATATGAATTGGCTTAATTAACTTTCATTCTAACCTGGCTGAGATACCTAAAGAAAATGAGAGTTTTGGTTTCAGGGAACGGTAATTCCAAAGCAAGACATACATGAGGTTGAGTAGGAGGTTTGGGACTTCATAAGGGAGGGGAGTGACGTGGAAGGATTTAGGTGGTTAGAGGTCTAGGTGAGCTCACACAAAGCACCAATGGGGAGGAGAGAGGTATTGGAGATGTATTCCAAAGCAAATACTGTCTGCTTCTCACTTTTATTTTAGATTCTCTTAGAAGCCATCAGCTCTCAGTCAAAGGTAGCTGTTGTTTGATTTTTTTTTTTTTTTAACATCCTTACGTACTTGCCCCTCACTCATTTTCATTTTCCTTGACTCAGGAGACGGGAGTGTATGGGAGCAAATTAGTATTTTTCTGGCAGTGGCATGAAGGAAAAAGCTTTAAAGAGGAGTCTCTCATGAATGAATTCTAGGTACCTGGTAAATGCTACAAGAATAACTTGACCTTTAAAAAAATGACCATTGTTTGTATTAAGTGTGTGGAAGAAATTCTATGCTTCCACTGAGTTTCATAAACTTTTGTGTGTGCAGAAAAATTCCAATGAGGTCTGCCACAGATACTGCAGGGGATACCTAGATGGGAGATGCAAGGGCTGCCCTGGAGAGGCTGTCGTTGAGGGAGAGAGGGAAAGGGCTGTGGACAAATAACTGTACCACGACCTGGAAAGAAGGGATTTTAGGGGAAACAAAGGACAATAGGAGTTTTATGAAGAAAACAACCACTGTTTGTTGCCACCCATGAGTTTCTGAGATTTGACTCACAGCCAGGTGCAAAAGGAGCTGGATGGAAAAGGCTTGATTGCTTCTCTCTCTGTCTAACTTCTCACTGTGTCCCTGCCTCAGTTTTCTCTGCTTTCTTTAGATTCTTAAGGCATATCATTGTTTGTGTCTAACGTTTGGTGAAATTATTCTCACAAAAGATGCTTAGCCCACGAAGCTGAGGAACAGAGAATTATTTAGAAGTCACAGGGACATTACCTCAGGGTCATAGGGATAGTTCGTGGTGAGACAGAGATCCATGGCTCCATGATCTTGCCATGATTTCCTTTCTGTTGTTTCTGCCTATAAATAGACCTCCAGGCTCTACATAAATGTGGTGAATTTGTTGCTAAAAAAATTATAAAGAAATGATCACATCCTTGAAGCTTGAGAAGATATCTATAGTTCACTTAAGAAGAGGAGACCATGATGAGGTCTTTCCTCACTTTAGAATTTACAGTAGGGGCCTGGCAGGTCAGTGCCTCAAAATACCACTGTGCCCACCTTAGTTAGGATAAGCAGAGAGTAAATTTGTATTGAGTTTTCTCTGTTTCATTCAATATGCATGTGGGAGCAGTGAAAAAGATGCACTGTGGCTGATTTCCCAAGAGATGATGCTAACGTGAACCAGCAGCTCATTCAAAAGAATTAAACGGAAATCTTCCAAATACATATTTACTCAAATCCGTCACTTTCCTCCCCCATTTCCTGTGCTTCTCGCTCCTCTGCACTGAATCTATCAGCAGGAACCACCACCTAAAAATCTTGTTAAGACCAGTTAAATAGGAACAACTAGACGTATGGTTTAATTTACTTTCAGGAAACAGGCTTTAATTGAAGAGTTCCCATCTCTGGATGTGCTTGCCAAAACCTTAGAGGTTTTAATTTGCTGTTGTTGACCATCACTGGGTGAAAAAGATTTCATTGAAGAAAGTCTTATATTTAGTTCTGAAAATTGGGGAGGGGTAAGAGCATTTGAGAAGTGAAATATATAAATAAATAAATTGATTCTGCAAGAATTTCTAGCTGACTAATATTAGTTTTATTATAGAAAACTGCCTGGGTTTAAGATTCATTCACTCCAATTTCATGGTACTCTTGGAATTCTGAGCTAATATCTAGGTCTCCAAATTAGATATGCAAACCACAGTGTCTTTCTCCAACCTCTGGACTGCAGTATGTATGTCAGTTGGTCTGGCTGTACTCACCTTCCAACCTGGATCAGAGAGAGAAACAACAGATACAGTCAAGAAAATCCTCAGCTCGCCTCTCTGTTGGCGGCCAGCCTTCCCAGCCCTAACAAGGGAGCCAGGTCCAAGATATATTCTCCAGCTCTGCCTCGACCTCTGCTATTTCTGCCTTTTATTTGCCAAGAGTCTTGGCTTCCCTATATTCCCAACTCCACTCTCAGTTTTGCTTTTTCTGCACTATATGATCTTTGTGCCAACCTTCACTCTTTACCATTTCCTTGCTGCTCCCTTTTGGACCTGTGAATATTTTTCCCATAATAATGAGCCATGCTAAGATGACTCAGAACATTGGGTTGGAGCAAGCCCCTTCCTCAATGTCAGGGTAATGCTGGTAAGCTGCTGTAACAAACAACACCAACATCTCAGTGGCTTAACACAGCAAGGATTTATTTCTTGTTCACGTGACAGCTTGGGGCAGATTAGGAGGCTATCTTCCAAGTGTGGATGCAGGCATCTGGGCACTTTCTTTAATGTGGCTTCACCATCTTGGAGTCCTTTACTTCCAGTTAGTAGGAGAAAATCCAGGACCTCACAGGAACTTTTCAGTGCTAGGCCATTCCATTGGCCAGAGCTAGTCCTATGGCCCTAATCTAATTGCAAGTAAGATTGGGAAATGTACTCTTACTATGCACCTAGGAAGAGGAAATGCTCTTGGTGAACATCCAGCTACAGTCTACATCACCTGTCATTGAATGACTTATTGACTTCCAAGAACAGAAAAAACATTAAGTGATTACAATACTGGCTTAGGGAAAAAAGTAAGTACAGTTTGATTTAATTATTTTCTCTCGAATGAGTAATTAATCATACCCACAAATTTTACTCTCTATTTGCATGAACATTCATGTAAAGTTGTGGAGATCTGAATTGTCTTATCTGTAATTATGACTTAAATGCGGCTTGAGCCAATCTTAGGCAAATTAAAAAAAAAAAAAAGGCAAAGTCAAGCCCAGGGCAGCTTCTGGGAATAGTTTATTTCACTTTTATGGTTAGTGTCAATAAAAGATACTCACGGATCGTCTAGTTTAATAAGTAAGTAGTTATAGATTTATTAAGATTTATGTCTAAGGCTTTTCTTGTGTCTTATCTGGTGGTCAACAGCCTAATACCTAATAGGTACTGGATAGAAGTTAATTTCTTTCCCCCTCCTCTGATGACTAATTTCTCCAGTGAATCTGGAGTAGCGTTTTGAAATTCTTTCCTGGTAGAGTTGGAGCTTGTGTTTGTTTAGAGCCAGCCCATCTTGTCCCCACTGCTTTCAAACATTTTTTCTGCGTCTGGAAGTGCATGTTCAAATTCAATGTTATCTGCACACTTATTATGTAAAATAGACACAGAAAGGGGTGCTGGGACGCAAGGATTTCATTCATCCTCCAGCCCTCAGCCCCACCCCAAGGTGACCACATGGGCTGCTCAGAGAACTCCCCACTTGAGGAAACTGAGGCCCACTGAAGTGAGATTTGTGATGCTGAGAGGTCATACCCTATACCTTCAGGTGACCATTTCCAGGAAGTTAAAGACCCAGCTGACAGAACGTTTCTTTCCTCTGAAAAGTGGAAACCATAAATGAGACCAATGGGAGTGTTTGAGCGCTCAAAATTGAGGAATGGAAAAACATCCTAGACATATTAGCTTCAGGATTTCTACCAGATTTTGTTTAGCACAGTGTTCCAGAAGGCAGAGCTTCTCCCATGGAAATATGTAAATGTGATTCCTGGAATCTAGGTATTAATGTTGATGGGGAATATAGAAATTTACATTTGGTTCTTTTAAATCTAGGCAGAATAGATTTTGCCATGGTAATACAAGGTGTTACCATACTCCATCTAATGCTTACTTGTTTCGACAGTCTTTTAGCTTACAGCTGTGGCTGATGCTGATATTTCTCAAGGTAAATGAGTTTCTTAGATTATTAAGACAGATTCTTTCCCATACACCATTTAGTTCAATTTGATGATTGATTATTTTCTTAATCGTGGTTGAGTATTCCTTAAAGTAATGTCTCAAGTAATTACTTTTACCTCAAGGAAAACTGCATTGTCTTCACATAAACATTATTGAATGTTTAGATCAATGCCATATTTAAAATGCCCTTTCATCATTTACTTTATCTTCAGAGAGAACAAGTGTGTCTCTTAGGTTGTCTTTTAGGACGGTACACTACATATCTAATTTTGGATTCTCTATTCTCAGATTCAATCAATCTCTTATAACATGTTATAAAATTGTTAAAATTTGACTTTGTTAAGTTGATTTAAAAAATTGCTCTTTTTCCCAGAGAAGGAGAATTCATTGCTTCAGTTAATAAGTCATTGTGTGACAGGTAAACATTGTTGCAATGATGACTCGTTTGCATGCTGTTTTAGGAAACAGCTATAAATGTTGGCACGATGTAGACAAACCAAAGGGAAACTAAAGTTTTACACTTTTGTCAGGTATATCTTTATGAGTGTCTATTGTACAAGCTAGATAATAATTCTATAATGAATTAAATGTTTGTATCTGTCTGGAGTTACTAGGGGATGTCAGACTTATTTGTCACTAACCCTCTGACTTCGGATAATTCATGAGTTCTTGCACCTCACCTGAATTGAATGAAGATAATGCCCCCTGTGCCCAAGAGATGGAGTACTGTGAGACGTAATGAGATCAATATATGTGAAAATACATCTGTAAAAGTGCCTAGAGTCCGACTCCTTTCTCAAATTAAGGAATTGGTGTAATCTTTCCAGATGAAATACAGGATGCCCAGTTGAATGTAAATTTCATATAAACAGCAAATAATTTATAGTTCCTAAATCCAGTAATCCTAGATTGGAGTTATTGACAAGTTGCAAAGGACAGTCTCTATCCTTTCCAAAGGGAAGAGAAATTGTTTGTCCCTTCTTGTTATCTACATTGGTGACTGATTTTCAGGGGGACCCTTAGGGTACCCTTGTAGTCATCTTAAGGAAAGCTTTGATAAACCATTCTGGATACAGCTGCAGAGCAACCTGTGCAAACAATAGCCACAATTGTTTGATTTTTAAAAATGGCTCATAGATATTTTGAAACTGAAGTTCATTAAAAATCAATTAAAGTTTGCTCCATTTAGAGATAAAGACTCAAGCCCAAAGTTGTAAAGTGGTGGTTTGCCATCATACAGGTAACTAGAGGTAGGAGCTCCCTTTTCCTGACTCCCAGGCCAATGTTCTTCCGCTTCACCATCCTGTGCACTGGGGCTAAATACAGGCAACCACCTGCTTTTGTAAATAAAGTTTTATTTGGAACATAGCCACCGCCATGACCGTTCATTGACATAATTCTCTATGGCTGCTTTCACTCTACAGTGACAGAGTTGAGAATGCAACAGAGACTGTATGGCCAGCAAAGCCTATAATATTTATTATCTGGCTTTTTACAAAAATGATCTGTTGATTGCTGCTGCAGGAGAAAGTGTTGTCTTCACCTCATGGTTGTAAGGCTATAACTGGGTTTGCCCATCTAATTATTGTAGACCATGTAAGTATATAATTTCCTTTTCAAAAATGACAAAGCATAAGCTGTATATAACTGTGAATCAATACATGAATTGCTATAACTGTAGTAGTCACCAAAGTTCAATAAGGTGCATTAGAATAGTCAGAACTGAATTTTTTTCCCTTTACATTTTTGATCCCTTAATGAGAGCAAACTACATGATTAGTGAATAATATTTATTGAGAGATCATTGTGCACAGGGCATTATGTCTGTTTTAGGCATTCTAAAATAAGGCACAACACATAGATTTTTCCATCAAGATGACAACAAGTCAAAAAAGGCACTGACTTATTTTGTATTATCTATCACATCTTAAACAATTCCAGGAACACAGTGGGATATACAATATATATGCATACAAATATGGACGCTTACACATTAAAGTATCCTCTGTATCTACAGAGACCAGACAAAGGGACAATAGGAAGCAGCTCTAAGGAAGTTGGTCTTGTCTCAATTTTATTCCTCTTAATATGACACAAGTTATCACAGGAAAGAGCAAGTTCCCCTCTGGGTTGAAAGTGTTTAAGCAGTTCCAGGACGACCATTAGGAAGTCATAGAGATAAGAGCTGGACGAAGTGGCTATTAAAGTCTCCTTCTAGGCTGAGATTCTATGATTAACAGCCTATGACATTTTAGGAGTCCTGTTTACAGTCTCCTTTTTGTCACAGTCATTGGCAATCTCCTATTCATGCAGCCCATGTGGACAGACATTAATAACATCACAAGCGTGTCTATGAATACTGAACTACTGCACATGTTTTCTTGAGATTGTTTATTTTACAAATTTATTACTTTCTGAATAAAATAATCCTGGGGATCACATCCTTCACTAAATTCTCTGATGCATATATTGAAAAGGACACACAGCTTTATGTTTTACCCCGTTTGCCTCAAACTTTTCTTTTGAAGCTGCGAATATCTTCTTGCCACAGGCCTTGTACTGGCAGAGGTATTCTGATTTCTTTGAAAGAGAAAAGTGATTTTTCAGGGCAACTCAGAAAATCAAAGCTGATTTGAGAGCACACACGATATACTGTAAAGTTAGATCATGTCTGGAGTCATTGTGAGGTGCACCTAAGCCCTGGGGATTCCTGCTATGGTTGGACCTGAAATTTTGTAGATGATGAAGAGCCGTATAAGGAATAGTCTTCAGTCTTCTGTAAGAAACTTTCCCTTCTTCTGGCCACATAAGCAAGAATTAATCAATTATAGACATCTATTCTATGCCACATACTTCGTACATTATTTCACTTAACCCACAGAATGAGTTAAATATCATTAACCTTCCAATTTAGAAATGAGGAAATTGACTCTCAGAGAAATTAAGTGATAAGCTCAAGGTCAGATAACTTGAGGCAAAGGAGCCTGCATTCTGGCTTAGGTCCGCTGGATTCCAAAGCCCCTAATAAGTGATTTTTACCGCAATGTCTCCCACTGGCAATGAGGAATCCAAGTAACTCAGACCTGGGGCTCTTCTGATTTAGCCTTAGCTATTTATAGCCTGTTTTAACATCAACCCAAATGTTTTCATTAAGCCCTTGCTGTGTTCAAGGCACTATGCCAACTGTTATGGAAATTCAGATACACTGCCACTGTCAAGGACCCTCAAGGATCTTATAATCTAGTTAGTGATAAAAGACATGACAATATGAAATGATAACTGAAAATGGAAGGCAACTCATGCCAAGAGCTGACTAAATGGAAAATGTAAGTGCTACAGGGGTTAGAGAAGGACAAGTCACCTCCAGCTGCAGGCGAAACCACAAGGGAAGGAATTTGAGTCTGAATGTAGTATAAGACATTACCAGCCAGTTGGGGATCGTAGCATGGACACCACATTTAGCCTACAGGCCTGTTTTGTTGGCCTGCGTAGCATTTTTTTTCTAACTTCCGGTTAATTAATGTAAAACTCTGGTTTTTGGTTTTTCTCAAAAAAATTTCAGAAGATTTAAGCCATGTATGTCACATGGCAAAAATCAGAGCGTGTGCTTCCCAGTTTGCTGTGGTTTCTGCCCTCTCAGGAGCTACAGCGGCTCTGCTTCTCCCGTTTACATATCTTGTCTGGCCAGATGGGTATTTGAATTTATAACCCCTGATCAAGATGAGGAAAATGAGACCCAGAGAGGGTGAAGTAAATTTTCTAAGATCCCAACTAATTAGTAACAGGGTGGATTAGACCCAAAGACTCCTAACTATTAATCTAGTTTTCTTTTTACTAGAGCACACTATCATTCTTGAAAATCAATTCATACTTTGATAGAGAATAAGGAGTTAAAGCAGGTATACAATTCATTATCAACATCCATGGGACCAGATATGTTTGGAAAGTCAGAATTTTTTAAACCTTAGAGACATAATACTATTCATATATCAACTATTATGGAACAAGTCGAGGAGAGTCTGGGGCAGCATCCTAAATGAAACAAATTAATACTTCTACCAGGAAATGTATGCATGCCTGTTCACCCTAGGTGGGAAAAATAAAGACTATGCATAACCACGTGCCCTTTCAGATTAGGATTTGCTATCAAATCAGTTCAGGTCAGCTCAGGTTTTACAATACATTTTTTTAATTTCTAAACTTTTAGGATTCCAGAATTGCAGATAAAGCCTTGTGGACAGCTATAACTATCTTAATACTCTTGTGTTTATTGTCTTCATTTTCTTCTCTATAAAATGAGAGTAATAATAGTTCCTACTTCATCAAAGATTTAATATATGTAAATAACAGTGCCTGGAACATAGTAAGAGCTATATAAGTAATGACTATTGTTATCAGTATTCTCTCTTACTGGCATTTTTGTTTAAAATTGTTATTTCATAAATCAGATTCTTGACTTGTTTTTCTGCAACCACCTCATAAGTTTTCACTTCTAAGCACACAGACATGCTCTATACAATTAGTTCTGAATGGCTCACCCTGACCTATGGACAGGAAACAGTAACCCATGGGCCCAGTGTGGCCTGTTGCCTCTTCGTAGGGCCCAAGACTAAGAAGGTTTTTTACATTTTAAAATGGGTGAAAATAAAAATCAAAAGAACGATGTTTTGTAACATGTAAAAATTACATAAAATTCAAATTTCAATGTCTGTACATAAAGTTTAATAGAAACGCCGTCATACTCACTTATTTTCCTGTTTTCTATAGCTGTTACAATGGCAGAGTTGAGTAGTTGCAGCAGAGACCATATGTCCTGCAAAGCCTAAAATATTTATAATCTTGCCCATTACAGAAAAAGTTTTGACCCATGCATTGTGGATACTTGATCAACAATGTATGCCTTACAGAGCGGTGGGAAAGAATGATATTTTAAATAAATGCTGCTTGTTAAATTGGCTATCTATATGGGAAAAATAATCTGTAATCTCATCCTCACATCACATACAAAAATAGCTTTTATTAGACTGTAGATCTGAATGTAGAAGGCAAAACAATGAAGCTGTAAAAGATAAAACAAAATTATTTTTATGACTTTGGATTATGAAGACTTCTTAAAATATAAAGAGGCACTATAAAAGACAAGACTGATAAATGGGACTGCCACTAAAATGAAGGCATTCTATTCATCAAAAGATAGAATTAAGAGACGGAAAATGAGGCCACAAAATGACAGAAAACATTTGCAATGCATATGTTATGGACTGAATTGTGTCCCTCCAAAATCCATATGTTGAAGTCCTAATGTGCAACGTATTTGGAGATAGTAGGTAAATGAGGTCATTAAAGTGGGCCCTAATCCATGAGGACTGGTGTCCTTATAAGAAGAAGAGACACTAGGAGTGTGCACACAGAGAAAGACCATGTGAGGCCTCGGGAAAAAGGCATCCATCTGCATTCTGGGAGGAGAGACCTCACAGAAACCAGCCCTGCCAGCACCTTGATCTTGGATGTCAGCCTCCAGAACTGCAAAAAAATAAATTTCTGTTGTTTGAGCCACCAGGTCTGTGGTATTGTGTAAAGCAGCCCTGGAAGACTAATACAGCCTATAACTGACAAAGAGCTTATACTAAAAATATATAAAGAGTTTCTGCAAATCAGGCAACCCAATAGGAAAATGGACTAAAGATACAAACAGGCATTGCACGAAAAGGATAGCCAATTCACCAATAAACATACAAATACAGGCACTCAACCTCATGAGTCATCAGTATTATAGTAATTAAAACTATTAATTAAACACATTTGTATACCACCAGGAGAGTTAAAATGAAAGTATTGCCACTGGCAAATGTTGTGATGGTGGGGAGCAGTGGGAATGTTCATGCACTGCTGACAGGAGTGTTGATAGGTTCAACCACTTTAGAAAAAGTTTTGCTTTCTCTATAAAAGTTAAAGGGACCCATACCCTATGACCTTGTAACTCAGCTCCTAAATATGCATTAGAACATTTTTGAGACATTGACAGGAATAAGAATATTGAGTAGTAGTATTTGTAATAGCCTCAAACTGGAAACAACACAATGTCCCCTAATAGTAGAATGGATAAATTACGGTGTGGTCATACAGTGAAGTATGCAACATCAGTGGTTCTCAACAGGTGGCAATTTGGACCCAGAGGACGTTTGACAATGTCTGGAGACATTTTAGGTTGCCACAATCAAGTGGGGAGATGCTACTGGCATCTAGTGGTTAGAGGCTAGGAATGCTGCTAAATATTTTACAATGCACTGAACAGTCCCCCATAACAAAGAATTATCTGGCCCCAAATGTCAATAGTGATAAGACTGAGAAAATTTGTTCTATGGTAATGCAAATGAATGAAGAGCAAGTACACAAACAACTTGGATGAATTTCACAAACAATTTTGAGGAGGAAAAAGAACCAATCTCAAAACAATGCATAACTGTATGATTTCATTTATGTGTGTTCCAAAACCAATTTGAAGTGTAGTACTTAGGGATACCAGCTCTTGTAGTAAATCTAAAAAGAAAAACAAGGAAGTGAATAACATGGAGGTCAGGATTGTAGGCACCTTTAATTTAAATGAGGCACATGATGAATTTTAAGGGTCCTGGCAATATTCTGTTTCCTGACCTGTGTGAAGCTTCCCTGGGTATGCACACTATGATAATTTTTGAACTCTATATTTTATTTCATGCAGTGAATTTTTCTGTCTGCACAATTATAAATGCTTAAAAACAAAGTAAAATAGTAAGTAATTACGAAACTATTGTTAGCTCTGGAGGGTAGTTTAGCCTCTCTTCATTTTTGCATCCCTAATAGCATGACATATTTTAAGAGAATCTGCATGGAGAAAGATGTGTAGATACAAGGAAACATCCAAAAAATTTTTTTAAGAAATATTTTTCTGAGATTCTCAGAAATGATATTTCCTATCTTCTTAAGGGTCACATGGCATAACCAAAAGTTTGTCAGCAAAATGGTAAAATCAAAGCTGCTAGGGCACTCAAAATAAAATGTTAACCAAAGGGCCTGGAGGTTAAATGGGTTTGATGCTCTCCTAACAAAGGAACAACATAAATCTCTTCTCAACTGTTGTGTTTTGATATCTCCCTAAAAATGAGAGTTCAAAAGAGGGAGAGTGGGGAGGTGAAAAAAAGGAAACATAAATCTGTTTAAATGCAGCAATATGCTGCCATGGAAATTGTCTTATTTGGGGCAGGTTTGAAACATTACCGTTGCCTTTATAGGTACCATAGGTGCTGCTAATTTTCTACCTCAGTGCTTGTCAGTCGCTGGAAGCACTATCTCCTTTTCTCCTAGCAATGTAAATTGGACTTACCTGATTCAGCCAAGTGTCATTCACCTCCTCTGACATATTTTTCTTGTTGTTCCCATTTCAAGCACTATTTTTATAAATTCTACTCCAGACAGTGGAATGGGCTTAAAGTCTGGTTGTCTCTGCGTTAAATATCGTGATGTTAATTCTAACTCTGGAGGTGTATCATTTGTCTTAGCATGTGCTATGCTTTTGGGAGGGAGCAAGAAATCAATTTTTTTTATAGACTCAAAGAATCTCAAGTTTTAGAGAGCTTATGGAAAGCCTCTAGTTCATCAGATATGATAGATAGATTTCTAACCTGTACTTGAATACTGCTCGTGTCGGGGAATTCATAATTTTATGAGACCATCTCTGTGCATGTTTGCAAAGCTCTATTTATGAGAAAGTTCCCTTCTGTATTAAGTTGACGTCTAGAACCCTGAATTTTCCACCCATTCTTACCGTCTTTGTTCTATCCTTATATAATATTTGTGATCATTTTTATTTCCACTTTTCTCAGTAATGAGTATATACTAACTAGTGTGTAGAGATGGGCAAAGAGTCCCTAAGGTCCGCAGCTGTGCAGATTACAGACAAACTAGTTTGATGAATGTTACCACCACAGGTAGATTTCCTGTGCCCAAACTACTTCAGTTACCCCAAACAGACGCCTACAGGGCAATGGCTTTAGGCAGAGCCTTTTCTAAGCACAAAGGAGAATTATTACAGGTTAGCCCAGCACTCAAGAAGCTAAATTAAAAATGACTTTCTGTTTCACATTCTTCAAGCTCTTTTTCTTGAGTGACTAAAAGTTTTTATCTCTCACAGACTTCCATGACTGAGGAAATTATCAAATAATTTCCCACTATAATCCATTCTGGATAACTTGGAAATTAGGAGAGAAGGAGCTTAGAAACAATTTCTAATATTGTTTAGAACAAAATTAGTCAAAATGCAGATCAAATGGAAAGAAGGTAATTTCATTTACTTAAAATTGCACCCAATATTGAAGAACACATTCACCTGTTCTAAAGACACTATTGAAATGTATAAAATAATACCCATGTAGCTTAGGAATCCAGAATATTACATACATCTCTTGATTTTAAAATGGGCTTAGAGGGGCTTCTATCGTGTTTGTATCAACTGAATTTTATTTTTTTTTCTTTTAAACACATTAGGCATAGATGTAGAAGCAGCTGTAAGCTCCTTCTTTATGCAATCACTAAAATCTTCTCCCTTTGCAGCCCTAATTCTTAGGATCCAGTCCACAGACATAATTCCTCCCATCCTTGCCTGTATCCCTGGCTTTCAGTTTGACACAAATCAGTCTTTCACTCTTGGGAAAAATTGGATGGAGGAAGGACATGTTATTCTGATCGTGAAGGGAGAGTAGCATTCTTAGACAGCATTGGCCAATACGTGATTGTACGTGTAGTTCCAAACAGTAAATGCTTTTAAATAGAGAGGGAGTTGTGCTGATTCATTGGACTATTCATTTGTTCTCACAAAATACTGTTGTTCCTATCATTGTTTTGTATTGGTTGTTAATATTGTTGTTTAAATCAGAGCTCAGTTACAAACAGGTTTACCTACTCCTGGATATTTACCAGTATACATGACTTCCTTTCTTCAAAATATTCTCTTAAGGTTAAATTTGTCATGGGAGTTAGGACTACGGGTTAGGAAGAGAATGAATTCTCTTTATCTTTTCATCTTTAATTTCTAAGCATATAGACAGTGAAAATAATGTCATGTATAGTTTGCCTCAGCACTCATATTGCAAGCAAAAAATGAGGACTTAATCATTTTCTGCTTTTTTTCATAAGTAATTTACTCCTCCTTCTGCCAGTGCTAGGGGGAGGAGAAGAAGGAACTAGTTTCATGCCAGTGAAACAGAGGAACATTTGGGATTGACCCCACCTGGCTTTGGGGCCAAATAACTAGGGAGAGAAATATTATGGAAGTTCCAGAAACTTGATAATAGCTTGGCAATATCGTTGTCCCATCGTATTCCACACCCCTATGCCCTGAACATTCTGAGCAGCCTTGTTCCACCCTACTCTTATGATTCATTAAAATGCCCCTTTCCTACCTCTTTCCTGCCTGTGGGAGTGGGGCCACTACAGGCAGTAGAACTTCCAAATATGACGTTTGAATCCTGAGTGGAATGTAAGAGAGAGCGTGGATTGCGGCAAAGCTCTGACCTATATTACTGGGAAGGACTTTGGCCGTGACACAGACAGCCTGGGGCTCACATGTGTTTCCTTTGCTGATGTACAGGAGAACTCTGACATTGGTTAAAGTTCTTTCTCTGAGGTTATGTATCACCTGCAAATGTCAAGTGATAATTTTGTGCTATCCAAAGGGAATCAGCTCACTGAAAATGGAACCACTTCAGGATTGCAGGGGAAGAATACATTCTGTAGGGCTTTCTTTTGGGGCCTTCTAGGCCATTCTGAAGGATTTCTTCGGATACTGTTTAAAGAAGATTTTTTCAGTTAAGACTCTGCCATTTCTGTAGAAAAATAAGTGTTGACAAAAAGGCTCAAGGATGAAGGGACAAGAAACTCTGTCTACTCAATACTAACTGTCCTGTTTAAAGTAACAATAAGAGCAAATGCTTTTATAACACCATGTAATAAACACACTTCTAAATGCTTTCTTTATTTGCTTATAATCCTCACAACAGTCTTACAAGATATTAACCCAATTAACCCAGTTAACCCAAGATGGACCTAGAGAAATTAAGTGATCATCCATCCACATTTAGAAAGTGGCAGAGTCAGGATTCAGACTCACACTCTCTGGCTCTAGTTCAGGCTCTTAACCAATTGTGTTATATTTTGCAATCGTTAAGAAGTTTATTGTGCACACTGCCAAACATTAGCATTGAAATGTTTGAAAAAATCTAAAGGAAAGGAGTTAGCCTTCCCTTTTATCCATCTGTATGTTTATATTCTATAGAGATGGTGGGTTACATAGCATTTGATGGCTCCTTGTAGAGAGGTTTTCAGCCTGGAACCCCCTCGTAGTTGAGCTAACCTGCCTGAGATTTAGGCAGATGCATTAGCTCTGGGAAGCATCAACTTGGTTCTGTCCCTCTGTAATGGAGAATGCATGATGGGACTGGCACATGTCAGTAGGAACCTGATGATGAGAGACTGAGTAGCGCTAAGGAGAGTTTGGAGCCTTTGTGCAGAGGGGCGAAAATGCTGTTGGTGTCACTTAGCTTGTTTCCACTAGCACCACTTAGCTTTGGTTCTCTAAGCTCCAAAGGTCACCCCAAAATGCCTGAGAAGGACACACCTTCCACAAAGGCCAGCAGGGGTTGCCACCACAGCCACCAATGGCCCTGCTCATTGACTTCCTCTGGCTCACTACACACTTGCTTTGTGGTGCTGGTTTGATCCTGCCTCTGATTTTCAGCTTAGAATTTGCACTATGTCCCACCTGTGCTTGTCTTTATAGAGCCTCGATCCCATTTTTTTTCTTGATTATTTTCCCCATTTATTCTTCCATTTATTCTTTTTCCCGTTTATTCTTCTGGATTTTAGAGTGTTTTCATAGGTTCTAAAAAATCCATTGAAATTTATATGGAGCTGCTTTAAATTTGTGAATTAATCTGGGAAGAGTTGATATGTTTATAGTGATAAATCCTCCCATGGTTACTATTCTGTATTTTTACATTTATTCAAGGTTTATTTTCTATCTCTGTAAATTTTTGTAGGTTTTAAATGTAGTTCCTATGTTGATATGTTTATTTCTATGGGTTTTATATTTTCATTAGTCCTTTGAATGAGGTATTTTTTCATTATGTTTTTAACTGGATATTACTAATATCCAGAGAAGCTATCAATGTCTGAATATTTGTTTTGTAACTTTGTTCTCTTGGGAAACCTTTATTAGATCTTAAAGTTTTCAGTTGATAGGCTTTTCAGGAGACATCACTGAGTTTTTGTTGCACAGGACTTAAAATTTTCCGTTTGGCATGGTTTCTGTTACAAGCATTTTCCTGTTGAGATTTATTCCTTAATTTTGAGTCTTTTCATCATTGGCAAGCTTTTCTTATTATGCATCCAATCATGTTTATTTCCTTAGATATCAGAAATTTGATATCAATACTGGCTTTACGGGATTCAAATTTACTGTACCTCTCAGATTTAGGAATTGGAAGTGAAGCCTCTCTGTTAGGAGCTGGAGAGAGGCTTGTTATCTCTTTTTAATTTCTTCCTCCTACATAGCCACCCTTCAAGGTCTTGGCTGTAATTTGCCTGCCTCACTGGCAGGGCATGAGGTCCCCAGAGAGCCCCTTCCCTGAGGCTGTGCAGTTTAGGTTGCTTCCTAAACAAATAATTCAAGTATGATAGGATACGGTGTTATAGAGTCAAGTATTTAACATGATTTATTTTTATTGTGAACCTCCACAATCTTGAAAATTAGATGCTATTATTGGGCTGATAGGATCATGAAACACATTCATTCAACAAATATTTACAGAGCACCTGCTATAATTTTAAAAACCATGCTAATGATAATGATAAACTATCCACATTTCTTAGTAACTGGATCTGGTACTATCTAAATGTTTACATACATTATTCCATTTATGCTCACACCAACACAGTGAGGTAGTGTTATAATCCCTCTTTAAACTATGTCTCGAAAAGGTTTACTAACTTGCTTAAGGAGATATGTTTAGTGTTGGTGCCAAGATTTGAAACTGGAAAAATTCTTCCTCTTAATCACCAAGAACATTGCTTGTTGCTAGTGATGTGTAGAAGTTGAAAAGAGGTGCTTAATACCTTCAATATATTTAGAAGTCTATTGGGAAGATAGATATTTGAATAATTAATATATAATACATAAAATGTAAATATACTGTAAATGGAAGTATATACAATGTGTAATGGGATAATAGGGGACATAGTTACCTATTACATCATCCCAGATTCATTTTTTAATATGGATTTTGACGTTACTTCATTGGTGACCTCAATGGAAAATCGTTTTTAAATTTCCAGTTATTTTATGAGACAGATAGGAAAAAAATTTCTTTGCTTAGAGAATCTAACAATATGCTCCTCTCAGAGAAAGGTGAAATGATCTTGGAAGAATCCTCTAGCTTCTGAGATTAAAGTAGCCCACTTCCCATTAGTCTCCACTCATTATTCATGCCCTGGCATGCTAAGTTCCACAGGGGCCTATCCTTATCTGACATCTATTCTTGATTACCAGTCCTATTCCAACTTATATTTAGGCTATTATTCATCCCTAAGGCTATGTTTACAACATGCTAAAAATTGAGTAAAATGTTTTAAAAAAATATGTCAATCTTGACTATTTTGACAATACAATCAAAGGCTGTTTCCAAACAAATAACTGAGTCACTCAAATATGTTTAACCTATTCATTTCTTATTGCATGGATAAAACGACTGAACTGATTTTTCACTTTCCCCAGGGCCTTTTAGTTTTATACCCTTTTATGTACATATAGCTAAAGAGTTAACCTAGTTGTGTTTGCTTTGCATCAGTCTTGCTCTTTAAATCATGCTTTGCTTTTATGTAAAGGTGTAATTTGATGATTAGCAACTAAGGAAAAGCGCAGGTTATAACCTTTGTCATTCTGGATATTAATGATGCTCTCTTGAAATGAACAGTTTAATGAGAACATCTTTTATTTTTAAATGGGTTTTCATTTTAAGATCTTGTTCGTATCAGTGGATAGTTACCAAATGCTATAGAGGGTGCTGCAACGGTCTGACTTAGTGTGATCTGAAAGTCCTTGGAAAGCCATATTCAGATTCTTCTGCTATAATTTAGGTATATTTTGGACTCGATGTGACTGCCTCTTGCTGCTGTTAAGTGAATAGCATCTTTTTAATTCTGAGGAAGAGAAGTAGTCACATTCAGCTTTATAAATACGTTGTCCAAGAATAATTTAAAACACCTTTTGAAAATATGACAGCATGAGCCATGGTTCATCTTCAAAATGCTGTTTTCTCAATTTAAGATCCCATGGCAAAAATAAGTAAACAAATTCAAAATATGTAGAACCACTGTAGAACTTATGAGAATGCACCTCCCAAATCTCTAACTGTAAGGATAATTGACCTACAGCCCCAGCTGCTGTGCTCTGAAATCCATTACTGCATTTCAGCTGAGGCCATGCTTCCCGTGGGCTATGCCAGCCAATGACCTAGCAGGGCACAGATGCAAAGGCAGACGACCTGCTTGCTTGGTGACGTGGGACTCCTCTAACAGGTGACTTTGGTGTAAGGACTCTCCAAAGGCTTTGCCAAACTCTCTTAGAACTACACTGCTGTCCTAGACAGTTCCCCTCAACCTTCCTTCTCTCTCTGTTCACCCAGGATCACAGTCAGTTCTGCATCTCTGTCTGACAGCTCTCCCGGCCTCTCCTGTCTCCTTCTTTATTTTTCCTAACAAATGTTTTCCGTAATAAATCTTTATGCAGCTAATCAATCCCATTTTGACATCTGCTTCTTGGAGGACCTAGTCTAACACCATCACCTTTCAAGCTAAAATAGTATTACAGGCTTAGTTTTTAGGCCAACTGGAACTCACGAATTTGTGCATTTTATATCATGCTTTGAGGTCACTGTGTAATTATGCCTTTAAACAAGCTAGACTCATAGGGTGAAGGTTTAAAATAACTTTATTTTTGTCTCCTGTCCCTTCAAACTTGTTTTTGGGACTTTTTCTTCCCACCCTCTTAGATGAAAACTTGGCTGGATGTCATTGACTTTTATGTTATTCTGAGATAAGAAAGTTCTTTCAATATTTTAGTTTACCAAATAGTCTCAGTGCATCAGTTGCAGTGCCCACTTCCATGTCATAATCGAGAGGTCTATTAAAGCTTTAGTGAAGTCTTTCTTCCATTTGGTGTAGGCCTGTGGGAGTATCTCTGAGTTTTGGCAAGTATTTAAAGTTGAGTCCCTTTCTCTTGGGTTGTTGGGGAAACCCATCATCACTAGAGGCCTCTCATTCCCATTTTCTTGATAAGGCCAAACGCAAGACTTCGGGCTATTTGCTTACATTCTATTTCCTCTCTGAGGGATCCACCCAGGCAGCTCCAGCATATTTCTAGTGAGGTCTTTAAACACATTCTGATGGCCCTCTTCAGCAACACATAAGACAGCCCCACACTGACTCTTTCACAGGTGTGTCCACATCTGCTCCACAGAAAGCACTCACACATCCTTCGTCTGACAAATTCTAGGCATGCGGGCTGCCCCAGTATAGCAGTCCCACTGAAGAACACTGTCCACTCCAGCAGATAGACTGCCCTAGTCTCTTTTCATTTATATTTCTCTGGCATTGTGTCTCTTAAACTCCAAGGGATACAAATCAGTCTGTGTATTAGTCACATTCACGAATTTTTCCCACAGCTTGAGGGATAAAAAAGCATCTCCTCTCTCTTTCTCATAGAGTGGGGTGTGGTGTGGTGGGCCGGACCCTCAGTTTGCAACATCCTTTCTAAAACTCCTCTAAACTCTAAGCCCCCCTCTTGACCACTTTAAACTTTCTTGCAAGCTAGTGGTGCATTTTATGCTTCATGTCACTAAACTAGTGTTAAGCAACCTTCCCTGCTTTTGTGGTCCCACTTCGGAAAGTGGGAATAGTTGGTACCTATTAACTAGATTGATATTTAAAATGTGGTACAAGTGCCAGCAACATCCTCACCTGGGAGCTTAAAAATTACTAAATCTCACATTCCATCCCAGATTTACTGAATCAGAATCTGCATTTTAACCTGGTCCTCAGGTGATTTGCATTCAGAGTAACTTTTGAGAAGCGCTAGCCTAGAGTACTCAGCTAAAACAGGAGTAATAAATATCCTATTTTAACATTCTATTACAACTGTCATTATTCATTAAATAAATATTTCTTGACTAGTATTAGGTACAAGACGTATTCAAAAGACTTAATAGGGTCTTGGAGGGGAGCTTGAACAAGCTCTTACATAAACAAAATGCAAAGAATGAAATTAAAATGCTAAGAGAGAATACAGTTCTGTAGGATTTTAGAAGAGGAAAGATTATTTTTTGGCTGGAGATTCAGAAAGGAAATTATTTGAATTGAGTCTTTAAAGATAGCACCTGGCCATGTAGAGTTGAAGAATTGGTCTTTTTATGTGGAGGGATTGGAATACAGAAAGGCACAGAGGGGCACATCATAAGCAAATGTTCAGGGAATAGACATATTTCACTGGAAGAAAGGGTATGTGAGGGTGATACTGGGGCAACATTAAGGAAGACACATCGGGGCCTTGAAGGCTGAGTCAGAATTTCCACTTCGTTTAGAAATGAAGTGAAGGGTTCCTATGATGGTATGTGGAATGATTCCCCTTAGCTGCTGCTCTTCAGCAGCTACTAGTGTGTTAGAGGAATAGCTTGAGACTTTAACTCGATTCTGAAGTTAAAATATGGCTGGAGCAGAAAGTATAAATCTGGAGGTGAGGGTTGGATTATACTAGGGCAGTAATCCCAGGGTTGGTCCCATGATCCTTAGATGCTACTCATTTCTCTATTTGAAAAAAATAATCCATGAAGGGCTAAGAACTATGGTCTTAAGTTCTCCCAGAGGAATTTTAAGAGAGAACCATGCTGGATACAGTGTTTGGGAATCTACTTTGAGAAGTGCCAATTTCCTGCTCCCCTTCAAGGAAAACTTCTCAAGTTGTCTATAGTTACTGTCTCCAGTTCCTAAACTCTCATTCTCACTTCAATACGGATTAAGCTCCATTCTGATGTAGTCTCCACTCAGCTGTGAGAGTGGCCTTAGACATAGACTGATTATGACAATTCCCTGCTTTGAGCATTTAAAAACAGTTTAGAATAAACACTATTTCCTAACCATTGCCTAAAATTCAGCATGGGCTGGCTCCTGCCCTGCTCTCCAACCTTGTCTCATGCTCTCCCATACTTCATTCACTCAACTCTAGTCTACCAGATGAGAGGCAGAATAAAACACACAGTAAGAGAGATCAAGGCTAAAAGAAAAAGAAATCCTGTGTATTTCCCTGTGTACATATATGTATGTAAATATATTTTTTACTCTATAGAAGGGTATATAGTAAATTGATAATTATGGTTATTTGGGGTGAGGCGCAGGAGATTGAGATTGAGAGAGGAAACTTTTCATCTGTTTCATTTGTAATGCGTTATCTGTAATGTTTGAATCCAATTCTCCAGCCGTACCGGCGAAACACACTCCCATGTTTCTTCTTTACTTTCACACTACCACAAATGTGAGGATTTTTTTCCCCCCAAACATCGAGTAATCCTCTGTGACACCAGCTGGGTGTCCTATAATTCAATTCAATTCTGACATTATCTACCTGGAGTTAGCATCAGATCCCATAAGTAACGGATTCAGTCCCACAACATTGACCATACTTCAGAAGCCAATTACAAGTCCTGGGTTGTCACCCATACTTCTGATCGACTGGCTGTAAATTGCAGTTCCTGCAAACCTCTCCTTGGATTTGATATTTGCTAGAATGGCTCACAGAACTCAGGGCAACATGTTTACTGGTTTACATTAAAGGATATGAAATAAACAATGAGATGAAGAGATATATAGGGCAAGGTTTAAAAGGGTCCTGACTGCAGGAGCTTCTGTATCAGTGGAGTTGGAATATACCACCCTCCTGGCATGTAGATGTGTTCACCAATCTAGGAGCTCTCTGAACCCTGTACTGTTGGGGTTTTTATGGAGGCTTCATCACTTAGTCATGATTGATCATTAACTCAATCTCCAGCCCCTCTCCCCTTCCTGGAGGATGGGGAGTGGGGCTGAAAGTTCCAAGCTTCTAATCATGGCTTGGTTTTTCTGATGAGAATCCCCCATCCTGAAGCTAGCCAGAAGCCTACCAAGAGTCACCTCATTAGAATAAAAGACAGTCTTATCACCCAGGGAAATTCAAAGGATTTAGGAGCTCTGTGTCAGTAATCAGGTTTGAAGACCAAATATCAGAACAAAAGATACTCTTTGTGTCTTAACACTTAGGAAATTTCAAGGGTTTTAGGAGCTCTGTACCAGGAACTGGGGGCAGAGACCAATATATATATTTTCTATTATTTCACACCACCTTAAAAATAAATTCACATATCACTTGGTAATTTTTTAAGTCAGATTTTGAAAAGGCTCAGTTAGGATACAGCCTTTTTCTCTCCAAATATTCTAAGTAGAGAAAATTGAACACGTTCTCTTCTGTGTTCTTATAGCAGTTTGGTTATAGCTGTATTCTAACATTTCATTTATTCTACAAATATTTATGGAGAACCCAGTACATATGTAGTTGGCTAAGATAGTCACTGTCCCTTCCCTGAAGGAGCTCACTTTGGATAATTATTTTGGTATCTATTTCTCTTTTAAAAGCATCTATTTTGCCACATATACTATTTGTTAGTTGGGTTTTTTTTTTTTCATTTCAACAATATAGCTTAGAGGTCTTCCTGTGACAGGAGATTAGATCTACCTCATTTTTACCAATATTTAGGAAAATTGTTTGTCTCAAGGGAGAACTTGGAGGAAGCTCTTTGTAAGAAGATTGTGAGATGCTGAAAAATTACCATGCTGGTATTTTGTGTGGTTTGATGACTTTCAAACACTTTTTCATTTATTTCTTCTTTAACTTGTGAAGGAATCTGGGGCCAAGAGTTATGGATTGTTTTCTAGGTGGAAAATCTTGGAAGTCTAGAAGTTTAAATAATTCACTCATCTTCATAACAAATTCTAGGAGTAGACCTAGAGACAGTCATGGCCTCAAGCCTATCTGTAACTCATCTAGGAGTCCATCTATCTGTTCATCTGTTCATCTCTCCTGGTTCACACAGGATTTGAAATGGCTAATTGTGTATAGCAATGAGACTGATGTTCTTAGATGGCTGATAAACTGCCTCTAAGAGGAATTCATCAAAATAACATTGAGATCCTTGTTGGAATAACTTGCTTGCAAAATGAGTGTTGTGATGGGAACAACACTTATTTGTATGTAGAGACACTGGGGTGAAAAAAGTGCCTTCCTCCTGTAGAGCCACATGTCATATATGCTAAATGATTATGAAAGTTTCTCTGCCATATTGGTTTAAATTTGCACTAACTGTTACAGAACAATGCAGGTGAGTGTGTTTTTACTGGTATGGAGGTTGGTAACAAGTCATGGTAGCTTCAGTGGTCTCAGCCAGGCAGAGTGGCCTGGGAAGGTCCTTGTAGGGATAGTTGAGTCTGGTGACTCCCTCTACATCTTCCTTTCCTTCCACTCAAATTCCTGGAACTGCAAGAAGCACCAGATCTCCAATATTCATTTATGTACATGCATCCATATTCTTTTGAAGGTTAGAGATTTTACGTTTTTACTTTACAAGGGTTTCTTTCGGTAGATTATAAAGAAAAGAATGGCATACCAGCATAAGATAGATATGTATGTCACAAAGAATTACACTTTTCCAATCCATATCACAGCAGGCAAGTGAAGTACACTGTTTAACTTTTCCATAGGCACATTTTTAAAACATCTTGCCAGGAAACATTTTTAACCAAGAAATTCAGTGTTTTCTTTTTGATAATTTGCAAATAATGATCTTCCTAATAGAGATTTCCATCTCCATCAAATGTCAGTGAATCCCTGAAGGACATTTTTATTCTGCAATACACTGCTAAAGTGGGTCAGCAGAGTTTGAAATAGTTGAAGATATAGACTACAATTACCTCTTTAACTCAGGGCTAGAAAACGGATTGTCATTTCTGTAACTTTGCAATTTGTGACTGTCTTGTATATTTTATTGACCTAAATAATTGTTCTGAGAGAAGACTTATCAAAGCTCAGCAATCCCTTTGCTTTAACCAAAGATGTCCAAAGAATTTGAGACCACTTCATGAAGTTTTAGAGATTTTTACTTGGAAAAGGGCAATTTTGTCAGAGTAGAACCATGATAAGTGACAGCAAATCCAGATTTCCCATCCCCAGCTTCTTCACACCTTGGGTGATAGAACTTTCCAGTGTATTCCAGTGAAAGAGGCTGAAGCATCTAAGATGGATAAAATGCCCCCTTTTTTTCCCACATGCCTTCTATGGGAAAAATCTAAGCTGTGGCTAAATCCAAAATTCCTCCTTCTCCCGTACCCTGTTCCACACCTGCACTACTGACCTTTGCTTGAGAAGAGACCAGAGCCTGATAAATGGTATCACTGTAAATCTATAGCCATGCATCTCACAGGAGCCCTTTCCAGCAACTCTGCTGCATTTCCTCAATAAATTTTCTTCCTAATTCCCCAAGATCACCATTTCATATCTTCTCCCTTTAAACCTCCAATATTAATGCCTCACAGTATGAAAATTTACAAACTTTAATGAGAAAATAGAAGCATTCCAATAAGAAACCCATCATCTGACTATAATTAGTTTTTGGGTGGTGAACATGATGTAATCTACACAGAATTCGAAATGTATTATGATGTACCTCCGAAAGCTATATAAAGTTATAATCCAATATTACTGCAATTTCAAAAAAAAAGAAGCCCATCATCTTTTCATCATTGAATTCCTAAACCTATGTATATCTGCACCCAATTATTTTCCTTCTGACTGAAACGGAAGAAAAGCCCTTCTATCCCCTCCCCCTGAAGTCTTCACCCATCCAATCTGACTTTTTAAAAACATTTTGTTCCTATAAAGTGGAAGTATACTTTAATATAGCCCATATTAAAAACAAAACAAAATGTTCTTCTTGTACTCCTCCAACTACCACCCAATTATTTTTCTCCCTTTCACATAATGAAAGGAATGTCTCTATTTCTTGTGTCTACTTCCTCACCTTTTATTCTGTTTTTGATTCACTTATTTCAAGTTTTGCTACCACCACCCACTGAAATGGTCTCAACAATGAACCCCACTCAGTCAAATACCAGCTGGTATCTTACTTAATCTCTCAATATAATTCCATATGATTGACCACAATTTTCTTAACAACACGTTCTCCACTCTTGGCTTCTTTCACACCACATTCATCTGGATATTTTCCTGCCTCACTAACTAATCCTTTTCAGTGTTCTTTTTTTTAAAAAACAATTTTTACATGATTTTATTGAGATATGATTGACGTGTAAAATGTACATGTTTAATGTATACACCTCGAATTTGGGGATAAGTATACACTTGTGAAACTATCAGTATCATCAAGTCTATAAACATATTCATCACTTCTTAAAGTTTCCCCCCAGCCCCCTTATTATTATTTTGTGAGTTTGATAAGAACACTTAACATAAGGTCTACTCTATTAGCAAATTTTAAGTATACGATACAGTATTGTCTGCTATAGGCACTATGCTGTATTGTACATCTCCAGATCTTACTGATCTCGCATAACTGAAACATTGTGACTTTGACCATCACCTCCCCATTTCCCCTTCCCCATAGCCCCTGGCAACCACTGTTCTAATCTATGCTTCTATGAGTTTTACTATTTTATATTCCAGGTTCAAATGAGATCATACAGTGTTTGTCTTTCTGTGTCTGGCTTATTTCACTTAGCATAGTGTGTCCCCAGTTCATCCATGTTGTTGCAAATGGCAGGGTTTCCTTCTTTTTTAAGGCTGAATAATATTCCTTTGTATGTATATACCACATTTTCTTTATCCATTTATTTGTTGATGGACATTTAGGTTGCTTTTACCTCTTGGCTATTGTGAATAACGCTGCAATGAACATGGGAGTACAGGTATCTTTTTGAGATCCTGATTTCAATTCCTTGGATAAATACCAAGAAGTAGGATTACTGGATCACACGGTAGTTCCACTTTTAATTAAGAAATGTATCTCAACATAATAAAGGCCACATATGACAAGCTCACAGCTGACATCATACTCAACAGTGAAAAGCTGAAAACTTTTCCTCTAATACAAGAATGCCTACTCTTGCCACTTTTATTCACCATAGTACTGGAAGTTCTAGCCAGGCAATTAGAAATAAAAGCCATCTATAATCAGAAAAGAAGTAAAATTGTGTCTCTTTGCAGATGATGTGATCTTATGTCCAGAAAACCTTAAAGACTCCACCAAAACCTGTTATAACTAATAAATTCAGTAAAGTTGTAGGATACAAAATCAACATACAAAATCAGTTGTGTTTCTATACATTAACAACAAGCTATCTGAAAAAGAAATTAAGGCAGTGATTCATTTTACAATAACATCAAAAAGAATAAAATACTTAGGAATAAACATAAATTTGTACCATGAATACTATAAAACATTGAGGGAAGAAATCAAAGAAGACAAAAATAAATGGAAAGATACCCCATGTTGATGGACTAGAGGAATTCATATCTTTAAATTGTTCATACTACCCAAAGTGATCTACAGATTCAATGTAATCCCTATCAATATGCCAATGTCATTTTTCATAGAAATAGAAAAAACAATCCAAAAATTCATATAGGACCACAAATGATCCTAGAGAGTCAAAACAAACTTAAGCAAGAAAACTAAATCTGGAAGCATTCCACTTCCTGATTCCAAATCATATTATAGGACTGTAACTATTCAAACAGTATGATGCTGGCATAAAAACAGACACATAGACCAATGGAACAGGATAGAAAGCTCAGTGTTCTTGGTTATCTCCAATTCCTGCACCCAAATTCTAAATGTTGGTGCATTTTAGGGCTCAGACAGGGTCCCCTTCTCTTCTCTGTTAATATTCTCTCCCTACGTGATTTCATTCAGTTTTACGGTTTTCTTAAATATATTTTTTATACTGAAGAGTTAATTTGTGTCTTTATCCCAGATCTTCACTCTGAGCTTAGTGCCTGTGTATCCAGTTGCCTACATGGCAGATGTTTCACAAACATCTCAAACTTAACATGTCAAAAAATGAACTCTCAAAACTTGAAAATGTATTAGCAATCCAATTAACATTATTTCAAAAGCTTTTCATCAATCACTCTCTCCATCACTACCACCTAATTCACGCCATCATCCTTTTTGGAACTCACTACACAGCTTTTGAACTGGTCTCCCAGCTTTCACTTTTGTTCACCCCTCTCGTTACCTCCTCCAAGTCCTTTTTCTACACAGGAGGAGGAATGAATTAAAAATACATTTATTTAGGTATAGCATATCATACACATGTAGTAAAGTGCATAGATATTACATGTACACCCAAATAATTAGCATTTAGATAAAAAATATCATATTATTAGCACCCCAATGCCAGTATATGTTGTTAAATTCATCTATCTCAGTTTTTTGTAATTTAATTCTAGAATTTCATTTGATTTGTATATATGTATATATATATATCTGTTTTATAGTGAAATTCTCCATCGTATCATGTATTTCCTTCAACATATATGTAATTTTTTTTAAAGTCGGTCTTTGATAACTCCAATATCTGCATTGCCTGTTAATTTCTTTCAACTTTCTGTTCTTTTTTTCCTCTTAATTTTTAGTAATTTGATTCTGTCTCCTGGCATGCTTAGTAGTTTTTTTTCTATTTTATTTTTTATTGAGGTTATGATAGTTCACAAACTTGTGAAATTTCAGTTGTACATTAGTATTTGTCAATCGTATTATAGATGCACCACTTCACCCTTTGTGCCAACCTCCCAACCCCCTTTTCCCCTGGTAACCACTAATCTGTTCTCTTTGTCCATGTGTTTGTGTATCTTCCACATATGAGTGGAGTCATACAGAGATTTTCTTTCTCCATCTGGCTTATTTCGTTTAGCATAAAGCCTCAAGGTCCATCCATGTTGTTGTGAACGGGACAATTTTATCCTTTTTTATGGCTGAGTAGTATTCCATTGTGTATATATACACCATATTTTCTTTATCCAGTTATCAGTTGATGGGCACTTAGGTTGCTTCTACATCTTGGCTATTGTCAATAATGCTGCAGTGGACATAGGGGTGCCTGGGTCTCTTTGAATTGCTTATTTCAAGTTCTTTGGATATAGATCCAGTAGTGGGATGGCTGGGTCATATGGTATTTCTATTTTTAATTTTTTGAGAAATCTCCATACTGTTTTCCATAGTGGTGACACCAGTTTGCATTCCCACCAGCAATGTATGAGGGTTCATTTTTCTCCACAACCTCTCCAACGTTTGTTCTTTTTTGTTTTGGTTATTTTAGCCATTCTAACAGGTATAAGGTGATATCTTAGTGTAGCTTTGATTCGCATTTCCCTGATGATCAGTGTGTTGAGCATCTTTTCATGTTCCTATTGGCCATCCATATATCGTCTTTGGAGAAACATCTCTTCATATCCCCTGCCTAGTTTTTGATCAGGTTGTTTGATTTTTTGTTGTTGAGTTGTGTGAGTTCTTTTATAGTATGGAGATTAACCCTTTGTAGGATATATGATTTGCAAATATTTTTTCCCAGTTGGTGGGTTGTGTTTTTGTTTCAATTCTGTTTTCCCTTGCCTTGTAGAAGCTCTTTAGTCTGATGAAGTCCCATTTGTTTATTCTTTCTATTGTTTCCTTTGTTTGAGAAGACATGGTATTGGAAAAGATCCTTTTGAGATTGATGTCAAAGAGTGTACTGCCCATTTTCTTCCAGAATTCTTACGGTTTCAGCTATTACCTTTAAGTCTTTGATCCATTTTGAGTTTATTTTTGTGAATGGCATAAAAGAATGGTCTATTTTCATTCTTTCACATGTTGCTATCCAGTTTTCACCACACCATTTGTTGAAGAGACTTTCTTTTCTCCATTCTACGTTCTCATGCT
This sequence comes from Equus asinus, assembly GCF_041296235.1. Taxonomy (NCBI): domain Eukaryota; kingdom Metazoa; phylum Chordata; class Mammalia; order Perissodactyla; family Equidae; genus Equus; species Equus asinus. Next base: position 143,796,945 of record NC_091791.1, on the reverse strand, counting down.
TAGTAGTTTTTGACTGAATCATCATTACTATGTATGAAAGATTGCATAGTTTTAAGATGATGTTTTATCTTTGTCCACCAACAATTTATTTTTTTTCAGGATGCAATTAGAGTAGGTTCAGGTATCTTTGCTCTATTAGAGATTGGTCTGTTTCCAGTTTTATCCTCTGTCTCTGAAGAGTAGATCCCTTCAGTGATTTCAATAGAAAGCCTGGGACATTTAGCAGTCATCCTAGTCAGTCAGGCTGTTATAACAAACTACCACAGACTGGGTGATTAAACAGCAAACATTTCTTTCTCACAGTTCTGGAGGGTGGAAATCCAAGATCAAGGTGCTGGCAGATTTGGAGTCTGGGGGAACTGTTTCCTGGTTCATAGATGGCCATCTTTTTGCTGTGTCCTCACACAATGGAGAGCAGAAGGAAGCTCTTTGTTGACTCTTATAAGGGCGCTAATCCCATTCATGGGAGCTCCACTCTTATATCCTTATCTAATCCTAATTACCTTCCAAAGACTCCACCTCTTAATACCATCACATTTGGGAGGTAGGGGTTTAATATATGAATTTTGAAGGGACACCAACATTCAATCCATAATAGCAGTGTTCCCTTTACTTGGAGGGTCCTGAATTTTACTTTTTATCTACCCACAAACCATAAAAGTGCTGAAATATTTGCTTAGCTTCTTCGTCTCTTAGCAGTTGCTTTCCGTTTGGTTCTTTACTGTCTCATCCACACTTGTGTGACTTAGACATTGGGAAATGCCTCGAGGGGAAATCGTATACAGAATTTTAGGCTTACCGTAATGCTTTTTTCTTTTGTCTGGAATCTTGTCCCCCTCAAGTCTTGATATTTTGGTCATTTTCTAATGCCTTCATACAGTTTTTTTTTTAAAATTTTATATTTGTTCCTGGTGGGAGGGTTAGTCTGATATTAGCTATTCTGTCATAGGCAAAGAAAAAACTCTCCTCTGTTTTAAATGCAAAAGTCAAACCACTTTCACTTCAAATTCTCCAACTGCCCATTGAGTTGGTAAGAAAATACAAACTCCATACCGTGACCTAAAATATTGTAAATAATCTGCCAAAAGGCATGTAGCAGAGTGACAGAATTGGATAAAAAACTAGGATCTTTTATTCCCAGTCCAGGGCTGCAACAATTTTATCCCTTTTGAGGGTGCTTTGCCATTGTGAAAAGTAAAATTTGTATTTTGGTGAGATGAATGGGATTCCTCCTGACCCCTGGCCAAATCGGTGGAAACATACAGGACTTAACTGTGTGCTGTTTGTGTTCCTAGTGCCTACCACAGTGCCTGCACCATAACAGGCCCTCAATATTTATGAAACTGAACTAAATAAGAAGCTTTTTCATTATCTTTTCAAAGTTCATATCACTGCCAAAATTATTTGAAAGGCGTCAGACTCTCTGAATTTAGCACTGTATTTAGTAATGACTTAAATCTCAATTTCTTGCTGTCTTTCCTTCTCTCTCTCTCTTTCTCTCTCTCACACACACACACACACACTACACCCCACATTCTCTCTTTTTCTAACCTCCTCCCCCTTCCTTCTAGCACTTTCATCAGCAGTTAACGATTATTCAAAGAGAACTTTATAGGTATGTTGAAAGTCCTTAAATCAAATGTTTCCAGGACTAAATCTTATAATTTTGTAACTTGAGAGCACTACCTCCATGTTACATGTAAGGAATCTGAGGTTTGTGCAGGTTAAATGACTTGTTTGCAGTCATACACTTGGCTGGTAGCACAGGGAAGGAATATAATACAAGTTTCCTGATTCACAACCTATTATTGTTTTCACTGCCTCCCTTTGTCGTGTTGAGTTGTATAAAATAGAGATTTTTCCCTTTGGTCTGTTCTGTGAGTGAGAGGCCTTCCCTGTTGTTTATGGCTTTAATTTACAAATATTTTTGAAACAGAAAGACATTTTTTATTAAATAAAATCTTACTCATAATTCCAATATATGGACAAGATGAAAGGGGAGTTACTTCAGGTCAAGTTCAGGTGAGACATCAAGTCCTTTACATTTGCTCCTCCTCATTCTCCTCTCCACTATTGCACTCCCCCTTGGTAACCTAGAGAACCAAAGGAGAGAATGGAGAAAACACTGGTAGATTGAATCAATTCAAATTATTAAATGACCTGCCTGTGTTTAGTGCTTTTTGTATCACAGAGTTTTTGCACGTATAGTGTCTCATTCGATGCTCCTTGCATCCTGTGTGAGGTATCTAAGGCATGGAATTTTAATTTACCCTTATTATAGGTGAGAAAACCAAAACTCAGCTTAAGCAAATTTCTCTAAATCATAACAATAAAGAAATGAAGGAAGTGAAACCAAAGTGTTATGGTTAGAGTCCAATATTCTTTCTTCCACATTTAAATGCAATGCATAATAAATTTTTACCAGACCCTTCTTAGTATAATTACCTGGAGGCCCAGGCTCACCTGAGAATGTTTATATTATTATATAGTATTTTCATTAAAATTTAGTTTTCCAACTTTCAAAGAAGATGTTAAAGAAGGTGACCAGAAGTGCCTTGAGAACCTTATGTTCTGGCTGAAAGATTTTCAAGCTGAAAACTTCATTGCTGCTGTGGAACTTGCTCTTGTATATCATCTCATGATGCACAGAGCCGTTACTCACCTGCCTGCTTCTCCTTGACCCTTGAAGCCTGTCTGCACGCTGGGAATATGCTGTCTGTGAAGACTCTATCCTCCTTTTTGGGAGTGCAAGAACAAAACAAATATTTAAAAATTATAATAAATACCTTTTCTGTATGTAGCTAATATTTTCTACTTTCTCAGTTGGGAGTATTAAAAAAAGCCACATCCTTTTAAATGTTAAAATTAAATGCTTCTGAGTGCTGATTCTACCATTGAGAAAATATCTATCTTTCCTCCCCCGCATCTCTCTTTACCTCTACTCTCCTCCTATGCTAAGAACAAGAATGCCAGGGTTGACTGAGTCCTGGTGACTCTTGCCTCTTGGGAAAAGAATGAAGAAGAAAATCTGATTGGTCCTCCTGGAGAGCAGCATTCTCTGCTACTCTTGTTGTTTTTTTGCTCCTGTAGTACTGGTATTACTGATGAAAATAGGCGATCCCTTGGCCAGATGCTGTATTTATCTTTTGCTGGAAGGCTGTTGATGACCTTAGCAGATCAATACTCCTACCCGTGACACCTATTGTTCTGGGAAGCAGGCAGATTTTTTTTTTTTTTTGAATCACTTTTTTCCCTCCCCAAAGCCTCCCAGTGCACGGTTGTATATCCTAGTTGTAAGTCGTAGTTCTCCTATGTGAGCCATCGCCACAGCATGGCAACCGACAGATGGGTGGTGTGCTTCTGTGCCCAGGAAAGGAACCTAGACCATGAAGGCTGACCCAAAGAAGGCAGATTTTGTCCTCTGTGACTGAAGTTCATGGTCTGGCAGCTTTTCAGGGTGCAATCTGAGAGAAACATCTTCTTCCCACAGTATTTTGCTCAGCAGTGGCTGTTTCATGTCCATCACAGACCTGGAGCCCACCCATTATGGCTTTTGATGACTTGCTCACACACACATGTAGACACACACTCTCATAACACATTCACACACACACTCACATACAAAGAGACACATACATGCACTTGTGCAGTCACACAAATACCTCCACTCACACTTTTTCTTAGGGGTGCACCAGAGTGACAAGCACAGCTTACCTTCATCATCTCAATATTTAGGCCTTTGAGAGCTGAAATTTTATCTTGTTATACCCAACACCTACTCTATCTCCTGACAGAAAGTGAATAATATTCCTTCTAAGAAAAAGCCATACCTGGTGGTGTGTACAGAGCATCTTATAGTTTATAAAATGTGTTCAAATTAATTATCTTATTTGAAAACACAATAGTATTATTTTCCTTTTATAGATTAGAAACAAGACAAACTCAGGGACATTAAGGGACATGCCCACGGACACACTGCTTTTACATAATAAACCTATCTCTCTTTTATATTTTCCCCAATGTAGGGTGTTTATTTTAAAAATACTACAAATATTCTGATATAAAAAGTATTCAGACATAAAAATGTAAAAGAGTAATATAGTGAGTACCCATGTACCCACTACCCAGTTTAAGAAATAAAATACTGCAAATAGAATTAAACCCCTGTGTCTCTCTTTATCCACCTTCATCTCCCTCCTCCTGGTAAGAAATCGCTATTCTGTACCTGCTGTTTATCATATTCTTACATTTCTTTACATTTTTACCACATATATATGTACTTCCCAACAATGTCTATTGCATCTTCTTACAAATTTTGTAACTTTTCTGTGTCTCAATTTCCTCATTTATAAAATGGCAATAATAATAATAATACCTACTTTATTAGGTTTTTGAGAACATAGATGATTTAGTATCTATAAAAAATAACAATGCTTGACATATAGTGAGACTTGAGTTATTAACAGTTTTTAAAAAAACTCATGTGTTTTTCTGCAACTCATCTTTTTCACTGAACCCTAGGTTTGTGAGATTCACTCACCTTGATACATGTAGTCCTAGTTATTCATTTCTCCTGCTTTCTAGTTGGCCACTTTTTATTACAACTACATTAGGTTTTTTTATACTTTTTTCTATTTAAGGTAATGTTGCTATAAAATTCTTCTACACATCTCCATGGAAGAGAGGGCTAAGGAATATATAGAAGAATGTGATTGCCGAGTCGTGGAAATGCACATCTTCAGCCTAACTTGATATTGCCAAGGTCATCCCCAAGTTGGTGTACCCAGTTACCCTCCCATTGACAGCAAAGGAAAGCATATATGTAGATGCCATATCCTTGCCAACTCTTTATATGATTTTCGAACTTCTGCCAATCTGATGGAATTGTCAATCCATATATCTTTTCCTTTTTCTGGTAGAGTATTCATCCTTTTATCTCTCAGTTGTAGGAATTCGTCATATACCTTGGATTATAATCCCTTGTCATTTAAATTGGCTAACTGAATCTTCTCACAGTCTGTGATTTATTTATTTTTTTTCACCCTGTCAGGGTGAGTTTTGATAAGTTTTACATCTAGTGTAGTAAAAGTTAACATTTTCTTCCTTTATGAGATGTGTTTTTGGGTTTTTTTTGAAGAAATTTTTCTTACCCTGAGGTCATATAGTCTCTTAAATTTTCTTCTATGTTTTAGAATTTTAATTTTTATACTTCTCTACTTTGTTTGGACTTTTTAAAGGAATAAAGTGGTAGAAATCCAATTTTATTTTTTCATATGTCTATATAATTATCCCAGCATAATTTATTCAGTCTTCCATTCTTTCCCCACTGATCTGCGATGCTCCCTCTATCTTGTACCTAGTATGCATATTTGTGTATGTATATATATATAATATATGTATAATATGTATGTGTGTGTATATATATATATATATATATATATATTTTCAGGGTCTCTTCGAGGTTCCTTCTTCTGTTCCATTGGTATGTTTGTCTATAAACCAAATCCACAATCTTCGTTACTTTATCTTTATATTAAGTATTACATGAAATAATATTTATTATAGTTTTTATTGTTTTGTTGGATATTTTTAGACTTTTTGTTCTTTCATAGAAATTTAAGAATCTGCTCAAATTTGATGAAAAACTCCATGGATCTATCAATTGTCATATTATTTCCATCACTTTATATTGCCATTTTGGTGCAATAAAACTCTTCATTCTTTTTATCTATTTTTTCTCAGATTTATAACTATATGACTTTGGTCTCCTCAAGAAGGTTCATTTTGGATCTGGAGTTGTATTTTTTTGGTATCCAGTAAATAGCAAGGCCACTGATAACTGCTCTAAGGTACAAGGTTTGATTTTAAGAATTCAGGTAACTAAAAATGACCACTCCCATCAGCACTTTAGAATTAACTAAAAAACCAAGAACATTATTTTACTTCAATGGATAAATGTCAGGAGACTTTGCTGGTGAGTTACACCCGAGGAACTACTATCCTCTTAGCATCATTCATGCTCTTTCTTTGCTATGTTAACATATAATGGGATGCAGTTGATAGAACACTGACTTTACAGTCACTGGCATCTAGTTCAGACATAGACTTTGTAACTTACTGGTTGATGGGGAATCACTTATATGAGCTTGAGTTTTCTCATGTGTAAATTAAGATAATGATATATAGCTTACAAGGCTTGGGTAAAAATAAATAAGATAATAAATGTGAAATAACATGGCATACTGTCTGCTATGTCATAGATATACTATAATAAAACAATAACTTCCTTCTTCGTTAGAAGAACTAATTTCAGGGTATCTTACCCAAATCTTTGCTGAGTGCAAGAAAAAATATTGTTTGCAGGTGATTTAGCTACTTGTTGAAGTAACAACAGTAGTGGCTCAATTAATTTTTAATGGCTAAAGGAGGATGATTTCTTTTATATTATATAAACATTTTAAGTGAAATAAGACAGGCCTTGCAACAAGACCTTCCTTTCTTAGAATCCTGGCTTTACTATTTACTAGCTATGTGATCTGGAGAAGTCACTTTTCTTATTGGTAATATGGAGATAATTCCTTAAAGCTCTTTATAAAAAATAGATATAGTGGATTCAAACTTCCTTCTGCTCTGCCTTCTACAGAGTAAGTGCTTAATAATTAGTAACTTCTACTTTTACCATTTTATAGGAGTGAGCTTTCAAATGCACTGGCATAATTAAAGGAGGAACTTCTAAACCTTCCTTCCTACTTCAGAACAATCTCATTGAGACACATGTCAACAAACAGTAACTCATTTTTTGCTCTTTAATAAATTGAGCCCTCAGAACTGAAATTTTTCATGGTAACTTTCACAGAGTCATCATTCAATAAGTGCACATAGGATAGATGGAATAATGGGACATGGATGTTTGTTTATCCCAGTTATTGTTGTCAGATGTACATTAGTTGTCAAACCATAATCCTGTCAGGATGCCTGCAAAGATTAGCAAATAAATCATTGTTAAAATACTTCAGCTCTGGGATTCCAATGGCAGAGAACAAAGGAAAAGAGATCCTGGATCCTGAGTGTTAAATTGGAGAATTGCGACTGAAAAAGCCCCATCAAAAGAAATTCAAGAAAGGGACATGGGGGCTGGCCCCAGTAGCCGAGAGGTTAAAGTTCTGCATGCTCTGCTTCAGCGGCCCAGGTTCGCAGGTTTGAATCCTGAGTGTGGACTTACTCCACTCATAAGCCATGCTGTGGAGGCATCCCACATTCAAAGTAGAGGAAGATTGGAACAAATGTTAGCTCAGGGCTAATCTTCCTTAAGCAAAAAAAAGAGGAGGATTGGCAACGGATGTTAGCTCAGGATGAGTCTTATTCATAAAAAAAAAAGAAAGGGACATGGACACATTTTCATGATCTCTGCCATAAAAAGAAAGGGATTTTAAATTTAAAAAATCTGCTACAGGTTTTCTTGTTTTGGCAAAGTATAAGAAACAAAGAAAACTACGTTAAATCACATCATAAGCAAATTGCTCAACATATAATAAAGAACAATTCTTTTTTGATGAATTAATTTTATTATATTTTATAGCTAATAGAATAAGTGGTGATTGGGGAAAGATAATAAGCAAGATAATTGGTAGTGTTAGTGTTTTTCTAGCCAAAACCAAGCTTTTAGTTTTTTCTTCCCTTTCTGTTAGATATTCCAGGACCTGTAATTATTGCCAAAAGTTTTCTCCACTCGGTGCTGACCACCCCCTGTACACACACACGCACACACCTGTAGCCTGACGTGTGACACCTGTTGATGACCTGGGCTCCCATTCCCGATTTTCCTGTGCCAGGCCAAATTTCACCTTGCTCCCTCCCATCTGAGACCCTGCCTGTGCCTCCCACTGCAAATTTGGCCCAGTCTTCTTCACTTAAGCACCAGGTGCCGGGAGGCTAAGTGCTGTGGGCACCCTAAGCCCCAGCACCTGTGGGACTTCACTGGTGGGAGGCAGCTCTGTCACCTCCAGGAGGAAGCTGGGTGGGTGGAGAAACTGCAACAGGCCAGGTGGCCGGAGGAGGGAGAAGCATGATGAGAAGGGGTTCTGAGACCTTGGCGAGGTCTTGGGGAAGAGGAAGTAGAGACTGAGATGAGTTAGGGAGCCTAGAAGAGCCCAAAGTAGACAGGAACAGTATGCACGGCACGGACCCGAGGCTCTGTTGTCACAAGCAGCTACCTGGACAAAGCCTTCACAACTCCAGGAGGGAGAGCAGGTAAGGAGACAAGCCCTGGAGGGAGGAAAGAAAGCCCCTCCTCTCTATCCTTGTACCCCAAATGACTACTGACCCCAAAGTACCCCAGTGAATAGATTTAGTTCCCTCTGGGGCTGGCCTCCCTAGCAGGAGTGGTGAGATTCAAGGGCAATTGCATAAGCTCCCCACCCCCACACCATCTATTTGCTGTTGACTAAAATTATCTTAATGGCAAATAAAACCTTTCACTTCCTTACTCAAAAGACTGAAGTTATAATACAAAGGACAAAAGTTTCCTGACCCCAAATGTATTCACAGTAAAGTGTGAGTGACTGAGGTAAGACCTGTTCCAGTGCCGATAGAGGTTAGGAAAAGGGACCCCATCCTAAGCTGGAAAAAAGCCCTGAAATGGGAGGCTAGGGTCCTAAAAGACCCATATTTCCAGCCCCGCCATTTTCTCCTGGGCCCTGTTTACCTGAAATCAATCTCAGACGGAGAGACTGGCGGGGGCAGAGTTCCCGTGGGGGCAGTGGTGGTGTTGGCTGCAGCAGGGGTCACTGCTTGGATTATTTCATCTGCATGAGATTCCACTTGTGACTTTTGCGTAGGAGAAGTATTCCACAAATGTCTCCACACACCACAGAATACTTGCAAGGATTGAATTGCTCAAAAGATGGTAACTCTTCCTGGGCGTGAAATCAGAGAACAAATATGCTTACACCAAAAGGGACCGGCATAAATGTGAGGTTTCCTTTAATTACGTTGGTTCCCGAGTAAAATATAACAGACTCTACTTCTGAGTCTCCAGAATCTTTTCCGAGTGACAAGTTTTTCCCTTTGACTCAACCTCTTTCCCCGTCTTCTCAGCCTCCCCTGCCAGCCATGAGGCCTCCTTCCGGAGTCTGTTTGCCAGGTTATGGGGGCTTGGAAGGCTTTTCAGCTGGTGGAACACAGATTTCTCAGCCCTTTAAACATGATCTAATGTATATACAACTGTGGTTAGAATAGTGACTCAGCCACTGAGTGGATATTTTTTTAATCCACAACAAATAAGTTTGACAGCTATCTAATTGTTCCCTCTCTTCCTAATTAGGACCCTGAAAAGTACTGGACCACTGTGCCATTCTGGAGAGTCCCTTACATTGAGATAGTACTTCTGATTCTCTTTAATGTGTTTTCACATTTTTTGTCTCATTTCATTCAATGCCAGTAAAGCAAGTAGGGCACGTGTCATTATTCTCATCTGACAGATCAGAAAGGTAAAACAAGACACAGCAAAGGTTTGCGTTTGGTCACAGAGTAAATCAGCAGCAGCCCAGATCTAGGGGTGAGGTCAGCCTCTTTGGGTGGTCTCCTGACCCAGCCTTTGTACAACTTCAGAACATGGCGTCCAGGCCTAATGAGCTCACCTGAATCTCACTATGTCTGACCTGCAGGGGAGGTTTGGAGGCAATCCCTCCATTGGGAGTATCAATCATGTAGCCAGCACCCTTCCTCTCTTCCAGATAGAATGGGTGTAGATAAACTAAATGCAGTCTGGCCATCCCTCAGCCAGAGACAAATGGGCAGTAGGAGCTAATCAGATTTGCATTTTTCATATAACCTTATCAGATTCTTAAACTGGAACTTGTAGTAAAAAAATTCTCAACTTAAGTGTCAACAATGCACAAAGTTTTCTAAATAGTTAAACATTACAACTAATTAGAAATCTAATGTTTCAAGGTGTATTTGGCTCAGAACACCACACTTCACTTACAGGGGGCTTGCTAGAGATTCTGTAGCTGTGGAGGCTGAGTCAGGGTCTTTGTCCTGTCCCTCTCAGACCTCTGTTCTCTGCATTTTGATCAATTCTTTTCTGTCATTCTCTGTCCTCTTTGGGTATGTGTGTGAGAGTAGAAAGGTGGGTGTATACCTGTAGATTCTCTGCAATGTGTCCAGTGCTGTTTATTCCATCACAAGGGCTTTGCTGTCCTGGCTACAAACCCTCACACACTCACTTTCTTTTTCTCCTCCACTTTATTCTGAAAGTTTTTGTCTTAGATCATTGACTCCATTGGTTGTATCAGCCTCCTGCTCCCCCTCTCAGGAAGGGAGAAGCTGTTTATCTTTCTCAAAAAATTGTATGGTTTAGGTGGAAAAGATTTGACTCCCTGAAGAGCCCTGAGATTTCTGGCATTTCCTGACTTCCCAAAGTATCCCTCTACAGCTGACATTGATTAAGTTTCATCAAAGGCATTTGTCAATTAGACTACAGTTTTTTAAAACATCTCTTAACTATGTGAATCATATTAGCCTTTAAGATATTGATCTTTATCCATAGAATGGAATATACATTATCTCCATTTTGCATGTTATCACGTTTCTAAAAACTCAATACAGTCCCTAATGTAATTAAAAAGCAATTTTAATGCTTTAGCTTGCCACTCCTGACAGACACAAAAGCATTCTTGAACAAATGGAAAGACACCTCCTGTTCTTCAATAGAATGACTCAACATTATAAGGATTTCATTTTCCCTAAGTTAAATTTTTAAAATTTTTATTAAATTTTTTCCAGTTGAATTAAGATATAATTTAAAGATAGCACTATATAAGTTTAAGGGGTACAGCATAGTGATTTGACTTACATATATTGTGAGATGATTACCACAATAAGTTTAGTTAACATCCACCATGTCATATAGATGCAAAAAAAAAGAAAAAGAAAAAATGTTTTTCTTCCTTGTGATGAGAACTTAGGATTTATTCTCTTAATAACTTTCATATATACAGTATAGCAGTGTTAACTATAGACATCATGTTGTACATTACAACCTGGATACTTATTCAAGAGGAAGTCCTTTTGACCACCTTCATCCAATTCCCCCTCCCCCCACTCCCTGCCTTTAGTGACCACAAATCTGATCTCTTTTTCTATGAGGCTCTTTTTTTTTAGATTCCACATATAAGTGAGATCATACAGTATTTGTCTTTCTCTGTTTGACTTATTTCACTTAGCATAATGCCTTCAAGTTCCATCCATCTTCTTGCAAATGGCAGGATTTCCTCATTCTTTATGGCTGAATAATATTCCATTGTGTATGTATATATATATATATATATACACACACACACACCACATTGTATGTGTGTATATATATATATATATATATATATATAGTGTATATATACGTATACCACAACTTCCTTATCCATTCATCCATCGATGGAAACTTAGATTGTTTCCATGTCTTGGCTATGGTAAATAATCCTGCTATTAACATAGGGATGCACATAGCTCTCGACATAGTGTTTTCATTTCCCTTGGATATATTCCCAGAAGTGAAATTACTAGATCATATACGCTAGTTCTACTTTTAGTTTTTTGAAGAACCTCCATACCGTTTTCCATAGTGTCTTTACCAATTTGCATTCCCGCCAACAGTGCACAATGGTTCCCTTTTCTCCACATCCTAGCCAGCATTTGTTTTCTCTTGTCTTTTTGATGACAGCCGTCCTAACAGGTGTGAGGTTATCTCATTGTGGTTTTCATTTTCATTTCCCTAATGATTAGTGATGGTGAGCACATTTTCATGTACCTGTTGACCATTTGTATATATTCTTTGGAAAAATGTCTATTCAGGTCCTTTGCCCATTTTTTAAATTGGATTATTTGGGTTTTTTGTTATTGAGTTGTATGAGTTCTTTATATATTTTAGATATTAATCTCTTATCAGATATATGGTTGGCAAATATTTTCTTTCATTTTTTAGGTTGTCTTTTCATTTTGTTGATCATTTCTTTCACTGTGCAGAAGCTTTTCAGTTTGATATAGTCCCACTTGTTTATTTTTTATTTTATTGACTGTGCTTTAGGTGTCATAGCCAAAAAGTTATTGCCAAGATCGATGTCAAGGACCTTTTTTCCTATGTTTTCTTCTAGGAGTTTTATGGTTTCCAGTCTTACATCTAAGTCATTAATCCATTTTGAGTTAATTTTTCTGAGTGGTGTAGGATAGGGTCTAGTTTTATTCTTTTACCTGTGAATGCACAATTTTCCAAGCATCATTTTTGAAGAGACTGTCTTCTCCATTAAGTATTCTTGGCTCTCTTGTCAAATATTAGTTGACTGTATATGCATGGATTTATTTTTGGGCTGTAGATTCTGTTCCATTGGTCTATGTGTCTGTTTTTATGCCTGTACCATACTGCTTTGATTACTTTCTTGATTAGCTAGTTTTTTTGGTTAGTTTTATTATACAGCATTGGCTATTTGGGGTCTTCTGTGTTTCCATATAAACTTTAAGATTGTTTTTTATACTTCTGTAAAATATACATATATATTAAAATTAACAGAAGGTACAAGAAACTGGCAGATCTACACTCCAAGAAATGTTAAAGAAAATCTTTCAGGAAGCAAGAAAATCACACCAGATAGAAATATAAATCCACACAAAGGAATGAGGAGCACTAGAAATGTGGACTACATAGAAAACATGTAAGATGTTGTCTCTACTCACAAGCGGTTCAAAGCTATTAGGAAAGTAAAAAGCTAGGTTGAACAGCTTATCATTAAACAAAGTCTGCCTAATTAAATTATCGTTAAAATTATTTATATGTTTAATTAAAAGAATGTATTGTTGTTGTTTTAATCAATGATCTAAAAGATTTTTAATGAAATTAGAGTAAGCCTCCAGAAGTTTATTTCACAGCGACCTCTCAAAATTATCTTAGCTTCTGAGGTTTACTTCCATATGTCAAAATAATGTGCTTATACTGCCATTTCTTGGTTCTCAATATTATTCATCATCTATTAGATTTTTATAGTAAATATGGATTAAGTTTTTCAACATCTTTCTCCTCTGCTAACCCTTCTCATTGCTCTGTATTCCACGATTTTTTACTGAAATAGTTCTTGTTTATGTTTACTATGACTATGTACATATTTTTTACTGCAAACCCAATAGAATCCTTGTATTAAATCTACTTACTTGAGCATTGTTTTTCCCCCTACGATTATCGATTGCCTTTTTTTTATTTGCTTAATTTTCTGTAACCCTATCACTTTTTCTATATGCACTATCCTACCTATCAGACAACTATCAATATTATTTCCCAAACATATAGTGCTTTAAGATATTGTGTCAAATATATTTCTTTTTCTCTTCAAGTCCTCAAGACTCAGGCTTTGGCCTGGGCTCCTTACTCTGGATCTCTGCTTCGTTGCTTTCCCTGGGACTTCCATTGGCAACCTTTCTGGAATTCCCTTCCTTTTGTTCAAATGCTGCCCAGATTCTATCTCTTTTGGGGTTTGCCTCTTTGTTATCATGAAAGTCAGTAACTTCTTGAGAAAGAATCCAATGATGCTCACTTTTATCTTTGTTTTTTTTTTTTTTTGTAGCATATTCATGTTTGAAAGTGTCTTTGTCTATAACAGCTTTTTAAAAAAGCTCTTCAATTGGTTTATTTTCCACAGATTTCTTTGTTCTCTCTGGAATTCTTTTTTTTTTTTTTTTTTTGAGGAAGATTATTCCTGAGCTAACATCTGCTGCCAATCCTCCTCTTTTTGCTGAGGAAGACTGGCCCTGAGCTAACATCCGTGCCCATCATCCTCTACTTTGTATGTGGGATGCCTACCACAGCATGGCTTGCCAAGTGGTGCCATGTCCTCACCCGGGATCCAAACCAGCAAACCCCGGGCCGCCAAAGCGGAACATGCAAACTTAACCACTGTGCCACCAGGCTGGCCCCTGGAATTCTTTTAACTTGAGGTTGGACTTCCAGGATTGATCTCTAATTTTCTTATCTGTTCTATTTTCCTTCCCTTTTTCTTTCTGTTCTGACTTCTGGAGAGATTTTCTGAACTCTCTCTACACTTTAATTGAATAGTTTTATTTCAGTTATCGGATTTTTAATATCTAAGAGTTCTTTCTTCTCTTATATTTTTATAGAATTTTATTCTTATTTTATGATGCAATATGGTTTCTTACCTCTCTAAAGAAGTTATATTACAGTTTTTAAAAAGACTTATGCTTCCTGACGTTTCCATTAAATGACGATGGTTCATTTGGATTCCTTTTCTGGTTTGTTTGTTTCCACCCTTCATATTAGCAGATTGTTTTTCATTGTCTTTTAGTCCTTTTCTACTGGTTCATATATAAGAATGAGGCTCTAGGATGATGACTGTGAGCTCTGTGTACGTGGGTGGGGTTTGATGACTGATAATTACGCTGGACAGTAATATGGTGGCAAGCCTGAATTTTCACAGGAGTGTGTGTGTATCTGAAAGTGTTGCAAATATCACTTTCTGGGAATCTTGTCTCTGAGGTTCTTCACTTTGTCTGGACGAGAAGTCACCAATTCTTCTAACTGAGGAGTATACACTTGCTCCTGTGGTTCTGGGAGCAGAACAGGCAAGGGTCTGATAGTTTTGACAGTTTATATATAGGATTTTATTTAACACAGTTGGTTTTATCTGATTCCCACCATTTACCTGGAATTTCTGGGTCCATAGCCTCTCAGGTTCAATTTCTCATGAGAATAAACCTTGGACCTCCTTCCTGAGGCAGTGACAGCTTGGTGGTTCACATGATGGTGAATAAGACCTGGGGGTCCAAATATTGTATTTAGATGGTCAATTCTACTCTTGCTTTCAGCCCCTTTCTCTTAGTCCGTATTATTTGCCACTGGTGGCTTGCTGTCTGGAATCTGCCAAGGTTTCTTGTGATATGAATGTATATTTCATGTAGTAACTACCCATTTTAGGCTCTTTCCTGTTGCTTCCTTCATTCTGAAGGTTTTTATATATTTTAATCTTTTATTATCACTTTAGTGAAGTCATAAAAGGGAGAAGACGTACATGTTTATAGGCAATTCATTGAGTTTAAACACAAGTCCCATGTAGCATTTTAAAGCCGTTGGGTGAGTAAGGAATAGAAAACTTTAAATAAAACAACTCCCTCTGCTACAAACTACAAAAAACACTTCTACCAGTTTATGATGAAAATCCAGAGGCAGGAAAACCACAATGACAGTTGCAGAAATCATTAAAATCTGAACAATGGCAGTGACAGGATTAGATAGAAGAGTGTGAATATGAGAGGGATATAGGAGGTGGTTTCAACCAGGCTTAGTGACTGGTTGAATATGAGGGTGAATGGAATAAATGGAATAAAAAATATAGAATGACATCAAGGCTTTTGACTTGATGACTGGGTAAAAGCCATTCCCATCTTTTAAATAGAATGCTGGAGGAATATTGGCGGAGGAACAGATCAATACTATTTTAAACTTACTGAATTTGATGCTTGGGGTTCACCCAAATAGAGATGGCCACTAGATAGATACTTCTCTCTTGAAGTTTGAAAGGCAGTGACTGCACTGTGTTCTTGAGTCATCCTCAATGGTATAGTTGTAATAAGCTCTAATCATTATATTTGTTGGTAGAATTGTGTTTCTAGGACCCTTGACTCGTTCAGCAGATAAAAGTAATATAGTGATTCCATTTCAGAAGCATCTGCCTTTACTTGAAATGAGAAAGAATTATGACATCTGAGACTTATGTTTATAGAAATAGGAGACCATATATAGAAAAGAGGATCTGAAGCCTAGAGTTTGGGTTTGTCAGAGTGGATAATTTAATTTCTTATTAAAATGTCATTATTGATCCTCAAGTCACCTTGAAGAGAATAAATATTAAAACAAGAACCTGAAATATCCCAATAACTGCCTAATCTCCTCTAAACCTTAAAAAAATCACATCAAGGGGCCAGCTCAGGTGACATGGTGGTTAAGTTCATATGCTCTGCTTTGGCGGCCTGGGGTTCATGGGTTTGGATCCCGGGCGGAGACCTACACACCACTCATCAAGCCATGCTGTGGAAGCATCCCATATACAAAAAACAGAGGAATACTGGCACAAATGTTAGCTCAGGGACAATCTTCTTCACCAAAAGAAGAAGAAAGAGAGAGAGAAATCACATCAAGTAAGAATATTTTCAGGTTTCACACACACTCTTGTTCTCTTATTTTTCTTCTTCAGTTTCAACAGAAATCTCGTCTTCTCCTTTTTTCAAATGAAGTCAATCCTTTATTTTTTGTTCCATGTGCTATTCATATCATCTTACTCACCAAATTTCTTTCTCCAGTCTTTCTTTTCTTGTACTCCTCCTCTAAAATGACGCTTAATAGATACCTACCATATGACTTAGGTATAAATTGGCCAAAATACCAAATCAGCCCCTATGTTTAATGGCAACTGGACAATAGTGAAAGTTGAATCAATCAGTGGTACTGGCAGTTGGCAGTTAGGCAAGACAGAAAAAGTACTTTACTTGTTTTTTGAGTTTTCAGAATAAGCTCCACATAGCAGAGCACTGGTTCAGGGGTACCCTTGCTCATATATGTTCCCCTACTGTGGGTAATCAAAGATACCTTTAGAGTGAAGTCACATTCTTGGAAACAAATTCTCCAGATTAGTTTGTTTCACAGGTTCATATGCAGCTGCAGCATCTGACTGTGTTGAAATTAAGTATGTTTTCGTGTAGAACAATATCAGAAAGTTAGCAAATATATTATTGCAACACCTGTTTTCATTGATATGAAAAGAAAATTGTGACATATTTTTGATGGTTTTCTTTATTAAATCTTAATCTCACATTACAATTACATGCCTGAGGCATTGTCTGAATTTTTATTTTTTTATACACCAATAATTGAATAGGAGAAGGCTGAAAGTAAGGGCTATCTAGGTACAAGGCAGGAAATGGTTATAACAATAAAAGGACTTATATTTGTATTGTAGATGCTAATCATTCAAACATCAATGTAGACATTTCCAAGCCAGTTGAATGTAGTTTCTGACACACTTGTAGTACTTTCATGTATTGCTTGATATGCACAAGTATATGCTAGACAGGGAGTTAGAATGTGCAGTGTGTTATACAGATGACCACCTGGTTTCCATTTTTGAAGGAGCTCACAATCTGCAGGAGAGGCAGTAAAATAAGACAATCTTTAAATTTATGGTATTAATTCAACTTTGGAATCCAGCTGAGAACAGGAGCAGAATTGGTTCTCAATGGGACTGCTTTTTTCCTACAGAATGAGAATTCAACTATTAGTTTAACGGGAATTAGTGTGATATACACTACTTAAGGGAAGTCGAGTCTTCTCTCAAGCTTTTATATTAAATAACGTTATTGCCATTATTTTGGGATGATATTGCTGTCCATTTCTAAGGAAACATGAGAACAGATTAGATCATCTCAAGATCTCTTTATTTTCATTCGAGGATTACATAAAAGGGCAAAAACATCCTTTGAAATGGAACTTCCCATTAGAAGATTTGAGTTGAGTTTTGAGAGGGTTGAAATTTTAATCGTTTATACTAAAAGTTACTGAAAACTGGTATGAGCAAGGACAAGAGAATGAATGGTTTCTGTGACTTTGATACCACATGTTGTAAAACAGAAGAAAACATACTTCAGAGAAAAATTATCGTGTCCAACAAAATACAGGATTATCTGGTTTTTATTCTGTTTTGCAGGAATAACTGTTTTCTTTTTGGTTCTGTAGCAAATTTTCAGACATAATAGTTTGACAACCACTTTTCTGTTATTCAACAAAAATGTATTTTAATTTTATATTATAGAACATATTGTTTTATAATCCTTTTATTTAAAATCTTAATGTAGATCTAGAAAAATTATCTTTATGACAATCATTGTATGTAGTAGGTTTTATTTCAAGTTTCAAATTATATCAAGTTCTCTTAATTTTTTTTCTGCATAGCGTATACATTTACCTCCAATGCTAGATAAGAATTATTGATGATTAAAGGAAGGGGCTTATCTTTCTCTTAGCTGTAACTTGAACTTTTCTCCCCATTTCTATTATTTTGTCTGAAAAATAGGGGCAGTAGATTAAAAAAAAGGTACAGGTATACAAATCAACTGAATTTCTCTGCAATGGTGATGAGTGATGATAAGTGAAGGAGTCTACTATGGAGGATACAACAGATTCAAGCTACTCTTTAGACAGAGTCACTGCTCAGCAAACTCAGAGGAGGAAGTATCTCATGTAGCTGTACCATCTTGGAGTGGTTTACTTTTATCCATCAGCTAGAAGGAACTCTGATACATGGTGTGAGAATTAGAACCTGGAATATGGGTGCAAGCTTTCAGTTCCTTTGCCTATAGTAAGGTTCCTGTACTCTCCACTTGTGCGTGGGGATACTCCACTCACCTTCTCTCTCTTCTGCACCTCCTGCATTACAGATGTTTCGTATTTAGGATTAAAAATGTTTTTCATCTGTGGCTTTCTCAGCCTCCAAGTAATGCTTTACAAAACTGAAAGCTAAAAATAGCAACTTCTCTGCCAGGAGAGGTGAACTTTTTACAAACTATATTTTCTGCTGATATAAATAACTTTTTATTTAATAGTCTTCATTCAGAATAATCCACACCTCATAAGCTCTACATGTACAGTACTCCACGATAAGAGTTGGAATTATTATTAAACAGTGTGGGTTTTGAGTTTCAGGTATGGGGATAGGGATATTATGGGCGAATATTCTCCCCTTCCTCTGCAAAATATGTTCAGACAGACAGTGACAACCAGTTCCCCATCAAAGTCTCTCTGCTTGGTGGCTACACCACCTTCCTTGGGCACTAGCAGGGAAGAAGAGGGTTATTCTAAACATCTTCTCCAAGAATGGTGGTAGGTCCTACTGTCAAAAGTAGAAATATTAATAGACAATTCCTAACCTGGGACAAACTACTTTTCAAAGATTCTATACCAGGAAGAGTAGAGAAAAATATGTCATTATTACACTTATCAGGTCAAATGAGATCTGAATGTAAAATCAACTTCTGTCTCTTCAGTGTATAACCTGGGAAGTGAGATTGCTTTCTGTGTTTTGAAGCCTTGTGGTGAAGATGTTATAGGAATAAAACAATGCATTGTGTGATAGTTGGTTTCAAAATGATTAAAAGGGGCTTCCACTCAATAGGAAAAAATGTAATTGAATGTTATTTGAACATTATAGCTGTAGCCATATGACATATTTTTGTGAAAATTAATGATTATTGGTTTTCCAGACCATTAAGCAGAGCCTGGAGTAAAGATCAAAGTTGGTTTTTTTGAATTTTCTTCCTCATGAGCTTTGATGCCTAATATAATTATCCCCCTTTTTAGTGATTTCCTTAAGAGAAATGATTAGCCTCATGCGTGACTTTCGATAGAAATTACCAAGGCTAACGGGCAGGAATGGAGACTTGATGACCTGTTCGTCTTCCTGCAACTTCAGACAAAAGTAAACAATTGCTTTCCAAAAGCTCACACACCACTGCGCCTTCTTTAATGCTTATTAACAAGGTTATTTCTAGGTTAAATGAATCTAAAAGTTATGCCCATACAAGTTGATGATGACTCTTATTCTTCCAACTGTTAGAGCAGAGCTTGATGCACGCTGGAAAATTTGAGGGAGAAAATTTGACCTTCTCCCTCCTTGAATTTATACCAGAATTGCTCTGTTGGTAAATTAAACATAATTATCCTTTCACTTCTGACTTGAGTCTTGGAGGAACATCCCCCAGTTTATATGGTATGGTGAGATGGATTTTAGAAACCAAAAAGCTTCCCATTGTGCCAAGAATTCTGTAAACATCGAATCAGTTACACAGAAGATTTATGTGACCTTGCTGGAAAATGACTTTAACTAACCTAACTTTTTATTTCCATATGAAAAATAAAGTTAATGCCTGAACTCAGTAGTTTTCATCCTCTCTTTTTCTTTAATTTTATTGAAGTCATATTGGTTTATAACATTGTATAGATTTCAGGTATACATCATTAAATTTTGGCTTCTGTATAGATTGCGATTGCATCTTGTTCATTACCAAAATCTAGTTTCTATCCATCACCATACATATGTGCCCCTTTACCCCTTTCACCCTCCCCCTACTCCCCATCCCTCTGGAAACTACCAATATTCTCTCTGTATCTGTATGTTTATCTTCCACATATGAGTGAAATCATATAATATTTGTCTTTCTCTGACTTATTTCACTTAGCATAATACCCTCAAGGTCCATTCATGTTGTCACAAATAGTACAGTTTCATCTTCTTTATGGCTAAGTAATATTCCATATATGTGGCATATATATATATATATACATATATATATATATATATATACACCACATCTTTATCCATTCATCCATTGATAGGCACTTAGGTTGTTTCCAAGTCTTGGCTACTGTGAATAACACTGAAATGAACATAGGGGTTCAAATATATTTTTAAATTAGTGGTTTTGAGTTCTTTGGATAAATACCCAGAAGTGGAATAGCTGGATCATATGGTAGTTCTATTCTTAATTTTTTGAGGAATCTTTGTACTGTTTTCCATAGTGACTGCACCAATTTACATTCCCACTAGCAGTGTATGAGGTTTCCTTTTCTCCAAATCCTCTCCAACACTTGTTATTTCTTACCTTTCTAGTAATAGCCATTTTGATGGGTATGAGGTGATATCTCATTGTAGTTTTTGGTTTGTGTTTCTCTAATTAGTGATTTTGAACATCTTTTCATGTACCTGTTTGCCATCTGTAAATCTTCTTTGGAAAAATGTCTGTTCATATCCTCTGCCCATTTTTTGTATTGTGGTGTTCATTTTTTGTTGTTGAGTTGTAAGAGTTCTTTATATATTTTGGAAATTGACCCTCTATGGGATAAATGATTGTAAATATTTTTTCCCATTTGGTGGGTTGTCTTTTTGGTTTTTTTTAAAAAAATTTTTTGTTGTGGTATAAATAGTTTATAACATTGTGAAATTTCAGTTGTACATTAATATTTGTCAAACACCATATAAATGTACCCCTGCACCCCTTGTGATAACCACTAACTTGTGCTCTTTGTAAGTTTGTTTATATTCCATATATGAGTGAAATCATATAGTGTTTGTCTTTCTCTGTCTGGCTTATTTTGCTTAACATGACTCAACATCCACTCATGTGGTTGTGAATGGGACAATTATGTCTTTTTTATGGCTGAGTAGTATTCCATTGTATATATATATACACCACATCTTATTTAGCCAATCATCAGTCATTGGGCAGAAATAAAACCACACATAAACGGACAACTAATCTTCGACAAAGGAGCCAAGAACATATAATGGAGAAAGGAAAAACTCCTCAAAAAATGGTGGTGGGAAAACTGGACAGCCACATGCAAAAGAATGAAAGTAGACCATTATTTTCCTCCATACACAAAAATAAACTCAAAATGGATCAAAGACTTGAAGGTAAGACCAGAAACCATAAAACTTCCGGAAGAAAACATAGGGAGTACACTCTTTGACATCAGCCTGAAAAGGATCTTTACAAATGCGATGTCCACTCAGAAAAGGGAAAAAAAGAAAAAATAAACAAGTGGGACTTCATCAGACTAAAGAGCTTCTGGAAGGCAAAGGAAACCAAGATCAAAATGTCTTTTTGTTTTGTTGATGGTTTCCTTTGCTATGCAGAAGCTTTTTAGTTTGATGCAATCCCATTTGTTTATTTTTTCTCTTGTTTCCCTTGCCTAAGGAGACATGGTATTCAAAAAGATAGTGCTAAGATCGGTGTCAAAAGCATGCTGTCTATATTTTCTTCTAGGAATTTTATGGTTTCAGGTCTTACATTCAAGTCCTCAATCCATTTTGAGCTAACTTTTGTGTATGGGAAAAGATAATGGTCTACTTTCATTCTTTGGCATGTTACTGTCCACTTTTCCCAACATTAGTTATTAAGGAGACTTCCCTTCCTCCATTGTACATTTTGGCTCCTTTGTTGAAAATTAACTATACATAGATGTGTGGTTTTATTTCTGGACTCTCAATTCTGTTCCATTGATTTGTGTGTCTGTTTTTCTGCCAGCACCATGCTATTTTGATTCCTATAGCTTTGTAGTGTATTTTGGATTCAGGGAGTGTGACACCTTTTATTTTGTTCTTTTTTCTCAGGATTCCTTTGGCTATTCGGGGTCTTTTGTTGTTCCATATAGATTTTAGGATTCTTTGTTCTACTCCACAAAAAATGTCATTGGGATTTTGATTGGGATTGCATTGAATCTGTAGATTTCCTTAGGTAATGTGGACATTTTAACTATGTTTATTCTTCCAATCCGTGAGCATGGAATATGCACAACCCTCATAGCTGAAGAATTTGAGTATCTTTTCCCATTTATTTAATTCAGATTTCCTCAATGAATTGCGTGTTGAAATGCATTTCCTATTTTTCTACTGGGTTATTTTTCTTCGAGCTCTTTTATTATGGATGATAAGCTAACCTTCTATTTGTTATATGTGTTGCAAATATCTTCTGTTCTTTTGTTGTTGTTTTTTACTTTTGATATGATAAATTTATCATACTTATCCTTTATGATTTATGCTTTCTGTGTCTTATTTCATGGCAATATATATATTGAATATATAGAGAATAGACTATATTTTTAAATAAATTTAGTTTTGTTCATTTGGGTTTTAATACACCAAAAATGTATTTATGTGCATATTTTGAGAAATTTAATTTTCTCTTATTTTTTCCATGTGGAAAACCAGTTGTGCCAACTTCATTAATTCTTCATGGTTTTGTACTGTTATTTCTTTTTATAGGTCTCCATGTATATGTGTGTGTTTGTGTATTTAGGGGCTCTCTGTTTGATTACAATGATTGATTTTTTAAAATCTGTTCTGTGAACAATACCACACTCTCCCAATTATCATAGCAGTTTAACTACCCTTGATATTTGTTAGAGCAGTGGTGCTCTTCCTTTTCTCCTTTTCACAATGTTCTCTTTGCTGCTCTTAGACTTTTATTTTTTACATAAATTTTAAATTAGTTTGTAGAAGTCTATGAAAAAATTTTATTGTCGTATTGATTCCAAATGTACTGCCTTTACAGATTAATTTTAGGGGACTCTATCTTTGGTATTGAGTTTTCTTACCAACAAAAATGGTAGTTTTCTATTTATTCATGTCTTTTATATCTTTCAAGATTGTTTTTATAATTTTCTTTGTAAAGGTCTTGCACTTGTTTTGTTAGAGTTTTCCTCATAGACATGTATTATCGTTACACTTTGTGAGTAGAATTTTTTTGGTATGTATTTCCTAATGGGTTCTCATTAAAATATGGGCATAGTATTTAGCTTTGTATGTTGATCTTATGTGAAGAGACCCTAATGAACATTCCTACTAATTTTAATAGGTTGTCTATAGGTTCTTTTGGGCTTTTATGCAATCAGTAACGTTGTCAGTAAATAAAGACTGACTTTTTTTCTTCTTTTATTGCATTAGCTAGATCTTTGGAAGACA
The DNA here is from genome assembly GCF_041296235.1 of Equus asinus. Classification (NCBI taxonomy): domain Eukaryota; kingdom Metazoa; phylum Chordata; class Mammalia; order Perissodactyla; family Equidae; genus Equus; species Equus asinus. The sequence continues at coordinate 143,773,381 of NC_091791.1, read as the reverse complement.
TTGTTAAATTGTAGAAATGGTAGGCATATGTGTCTTATTTCTGACCTAAAGTTTCATCATTTATATATGGTGTGCTATATGTTTTTAATAAACACATTTTATCAAGGTAAGCACTTCTCTGGCGATTCTTAGTTTAAGATAGTTTTGTTTTGATTTTTAGTTTGTTTTTGGTAATTATTAATGACTGTTTAATTTTATTAAATACAGTTTACTTTATATAATGAGATTTTGTTTCTTTTTTCTTCGACTCTTTAACATGGTGAATTGTACAGATG